>NC_088416.1:25501315-25716315 GCF_034236695.1 Oncorhynchus nerka | reverse complement strand
CTGGATGGGGTTACGATCCGAATTGACAAGAAGCAATTATTGAATTTTAGATGTTCAAAAAATACATGAATGGTTGGAATTATTCATAAAACATCTGTAAAACATGATAAACTTAGTTAAAAGGCATCTGAGCCAACTCTAACCACATCTTTGTAGGGGAGAGGGATAAAACGGCCAGATCCTGAGACATTTCTAAGGAGTTCATTAAAATGTACACATTGAAATGCAGAGGGGTGCTATATGGGCTTGAGGTCAAGTGACGAACGGATTATATACTTCCTCATAATAATATTAATTAAACAATTTGCATGCTAATAAGGTAACAATTTTCACGGTTACTGTTGAGAGATTCGGGTTATTACAACACGCCAATCCGGGTGCCAAGGGTCAGGGAGTGAGTGGGGAGCGAAATTTCAACTCAGATTAGCATTATGACAGCACCAGACATGGGATAAATAAAGTAGAATTAATTTTCTCTGTAGCCTAAAGAGCAGAGAGACAGAACTACTAGACCTACTTAGATAGGACTGATTCGCTTTATTCACAACACATTTCTTTACATTAGCGAGTGGGGAAACATGGACTAGTCCTATGAAGGTCTCCGGACAAATGGCATAATGTAACAAAAATGAATGGTTCGGAGCTTCCCCACAGTAGACTATGGTCAGATAGTTTTGTTAACCTTTTACACAATCATAATGTCCTCCGTTTTCACTGGAGATTAGTCTATTTTGAACTTCGAGAATAAATAACCTCTAGGCATATAAAGGTAAATATAATACAATTTTTGAATATATATAGATAGATAGATAGATAGATAGATAGATAGATAGATAGATAGATAGATAGATAGATAGATAGATAGATAGATATTAGATGACACACTGGTGCTGCACATCTAAGCTACAAATGTTTTATTTGTTTGCCTCATAAAGACAGCATTTACCTGCCTACATGAGTTCAAAACTAGCCTACCAAAAAAAATATATAACAATAACTACAAAACCGTATACACAAGAAGCTACTTTGTTAACCTGGGAAAAATTCTCACACATTTCTAAATTAAGTCTCATTAATTACAGTATAAGTGCTGGGGAATAAGGGTTCACATTTCTTCCTAATATCGTTCCTCTTATTAGCAGAAGATTAATTAGTGTGTGATGTAATTAATAACTTAACATCTGCCTTTTTTCAATCAACCTATCGACAGCAGGCTGAGGAGTCGATCGCCCCCTTTCATCAACATCCCGTTATATTGCACGCGAATTGGTTGTAGTCTCGAATAAAATTTGACAGCATTTGGATGATAAATGTCTTTGTGTAAAATGAGGGTATTTGTAACTCGGCATCGATTAATAGAGAGAGTAAAATTTTAAAACGCCATAACATGTTGACCAAAAACTGTGACTAGCCTCTCCGTCATTTTAGATGTGGAGCGAGCGTTCGAAATTAGTCCATCTCTTTCACCTTTTACTGGGCTTCAATCTGATCACTCTCTCTTGGTGGTCCCCCGTGTAGTTGTGATGTAGTTCTTATCAAAGCCCTCCTGTCTTGTTGTGACAGCTCTGATATTGTTTATTGAGGTGTATGTCAGGTTTAATTAGCAATCGATATGGAAAGCGTTTGCCAGACCGCGCCTCTGACGTCATACTCGATTACCGTTTCTCATTGGTCTCAAATTCCCAAAGCCTAGGCTAATTATTGGAAGGTTCATGTTGATAAAGTACAGCTCATCCTTCCCTCCACATCATGTCCCCTCCTCGCTGGCCACTCTCACTGCATGCTTTTTAAATTCACACCACCAGCCTCCAGACGTCGTTTCCTTTTGCCTATGAGATGATGGACAGCAGGATACTGGATCCACCTCATGCCCAGTTCGGAGGCTCTCTCGGCGGGATGGTGGGCTTTCCGTACCATCTAAGCCACCATCATGTTTACGAATTAGCCGGTCATCAACTTCAATCTGCGGCCGCAGTTCCTTTTTCAATAGACGGATTACTTAATGGTTCCTGCACAGCTTCAGTGGTTAATTCAAACCCCCTCTTGTCTGGCTGTGGTATGAATGGAGATAACCAGCAGTACAAGCTGACAGGTAAGCAAAACGAAATACAATACAAATCAAAAGGTTGGCTGTAGATCAAAGGACTAAACAAAGAACTGAAAGTGTCTGTATATCCTGTATATCCTCTCCATAAAGCGTTAAAGAGGGAACCCAAATCCTAAGAAACAAAGAAGCAGTCTTCTGCTTTCAAATTGAGGCTTTATGCAATTCATTTCAGTGGGGAGCAGCATACGAGCTCAGCTCCAAACATGAAACCCCTTATGTTGTGACAGGGTGGGAAAAAAAATCACAATTTCTCGATTGTTAGTAGAATGTTTTACTGTGTTATTGTTATCATTATCAGGATCAATATTGTGTGATTAATAGTCTATAATTACTACTATTTTCTTACCATCGAAAACGGACATAAATAGCCCAATTTATTAGACGATATTTGATTAATTTCTTTATAAAGGACCACAGAAAGAACGTATCCTTGCAAAAATCATTCAGGCTACTTTTGCGACTCTCTTGTTTTGTATTCTCATGCTAGATTCGTGTGACCCAGACAAGGATAGCCCTGGTTGTAAGAGACGACGAACTCGCACAAATTTCACTGGCTGGCAACTGGAAGAATTAGAAAAGGCTTTTAATGAGAGTCACTATCCCGACGTGTTCATGAGGGAAGCACTGGCTCTGAGATTGGACTTGATAGAATCGAGGGTACAGGTAAATATCAACCATATCCACTTTTTGGCATTCACTGTTGTTGGTTTGTTATGATGTGTAGCTTAATGATTCTTAAACACTGATAGGCTGTTTGAACAAAGGAAAGTAGGCCTATTTATTCCCCATGTCTCTTGCACAAATATATTACAATGGTCTATTTTAGATATATAGTTGTCCTGTAATTCCTGTCTCTTTGTTGTTTTGTACTGTGACCAACAACTCCACAGGGAGCTCGTGTAATATAGGCACATAGAGGCCTATTATAGTATGTTCAGTACGATGCCTCAATATATTTATATATATATATATATGTATATACATACGATGCCTCAATATATATACATACTTCAAAACTGCTTCAAAACTGCAAATGACAGCAAATCCTTTTCACAATTTTAAAAAGGAAAACATTATCAAACGTGAATATGTATTTAAATAACACATTATACGATATATTTATAGAGATATAGTCTTCGAAATCAAGGGTGATACGAGCAGCAAACCGAGTATAAAGAGGACCTCTGGTTCAAGGAGAAATACTTTAAATATAGCTAAGCCAGGGAATGGTCAGTTCATTTGCTGTACTTGATATTAATATAAATTGTGTAGATTCAGTCGACAAGGCTATATTATTTGCACTCAGACATACTCAAAATTAATATATCTACGTATGTACATTCAGTCTTTCCTATATAAACCTATAAAACACCCAAGGATACACAAACATTTATGAACTTGAATATTGATACATTTTCAAGTACTACATTTTTATAAAGGACACACCTTTTCCCCATCTCTCCTCATCAGTCAAATGTCCATGCACGTGGACTTATTATTGTGATCATTTGCACTTCTGATGTCAAACGCTCATATGTATATTGTGTTATGCACAGAGAAAATGCCCAAAAAATGCAAAAGTGACATGCAAAATATTTTTGTCTTAGCAATACACAGCTGAAATAATCAACTAATCATCAAGCTTTGATCCATTTGAATCAGCTGTGTGGTGTTAGGGAAGAAAAAAAAAAAAACGTTGACCCCCTGGGGTCCCGAGGACCGAGTTTGGGAAATGCTGGTTTAGTCCTATATTTGTCATGTCACTTTAGCAATTTTTAGGCAGTTAAGTGTTGGGGGAATTTTGAATATTTGTAACTATATTAAACCATTTATTATTATGCATTTGATTGGGACACAAGGGCCCATCATAAGCGAAATATTTGTTTTCATGGAGCATTTTCCAGATCAGACAGACAGCATTTAACTTTTAATTGAATAACGAAGAAGGCATAAACACACGGAATAATTGTAGGCCTAGTCGAATTGGAAAATAAATATGCTTATTTGCATCTGATAATAAACAATTGTAGGCCTACAAGCAAGAGGCATTGCTCTTTGGTTTTGTGTAATTTGGAACCATCTACAAAACATTATTCCAATGGTTCACACAAATATTAGCCTAAATTATTAATTATTAGGCCTATGTATTTTTTTTTTTAAGAAAGTGGACATCTTCTTTTTGAACATGGGTAACATGATTTGTTTCTCTAATATGCAGGTATGGTTCCAAAATCGTAGAGCTAAGTGGAGGAAAAAAGAAAACACAAAGAAGGGTCCAGGGCGACCAGCTCACAACTCCCACCCAACAACATGCAGTGGAGAGCCCATGGACGCGGAGGAGATCGCCAGGCGAGAACTGGAGAGGATGGAGAAGAAGAAGAGGAAGCAGGAGCGAAGACTGTTGAGGTCCCAGAATAAACTTTTGTCAGGGGACCTATTTCACACCCCAGGATCTGACAGTGACAGTGGAGTGTCACAAGTGACAGACAGTGAACAAAATCCACATTGTGACTCTGTAGGCCGAAACCAAACTCAATCGAGCTGTGACCAAACACCACAAACCCTCCAGAACCAAAGACACTTGAACCAAGATGCTGGTGGATCCGAGCTGGACTCGTCCGACAGCAGTCAACAGTCAAGCATGTGCGCCAACAGCAGAGTCTCCAACCTTCAGAAACTGAACCCATTCAGCGTAGAAAGCCTTCTATCGACTCCAGACCAAGGCGCAAACCGAACATAGATGGATTTTCTGCCTTACCTTCTTCGCGGCCTTTGATAGGGAAAGGACATTTCTTACTCTATCCTATCACCCAGCCGCTTGGATTCATTGTTCATCAGACTGCTTTGAAGACAACACCACCAGACTCAGATGCTGACAACTCCACACAAAGAACCACAGTGAATGACAGCAGCATATCTGCCAATACTGGACATAAAAACCATAAGGAGTCCAACAATCTCAACGACGCGAAAGCAATCAAAGTGCAGGTCAACTTTACCGCGAAAAATACTAGTTCCCCACAGAACAGCCCAGGCCATGTTACCTTTTCCAGTAGAAACTGTAGTCAGTCTTCAGCCAGTTGTAGTGCAACATATTTCCAAGATGATGATGATTCAAAGTATCTACCATTAGACAAAAAAGAGCAGTCTGTAAAAGACTACCCAGAGAGTTCCGAGTCTGTGACAACCAACTGTCCACCAGAGACAAAGACAGAGACTCAAGATGTCGATATGGAATAATAGACCTATAGGTGAGAAACAATATTGATAGCGTCAACAACACCTTTCATTTGCCCAAAGCTCAATCACGTCTTAGAATATAAACTTTCATTTTAAAGATGACATATATAGCCTATTTTCTGATGATGATGGGTTATAACTGTGTGTGTGTTTGTTTGCTGCGTGCGTGCGTGCGTGTATATGTGCACGTGTGTGTGTGGTGGTGGTGGTAGTAGTACTAGCCCCCCTGTGTAACAAACTGTAAAAATACATAAAAAACACAAAAATCCTCAAAGGCTGTAAAAAGTATTATAATATTTATATATGTAAGGTTTTTATAAATAAATCGATTGTATACAATACATCCAAACCGTGTGAGACCTTAAATAGCCCGTATAGTGGGTATAGGTAGCGCTTTCTGCTAAAATCTGATGTTGTATTTTGTGTATTGCTTTAACAAATTTATTCATCTATAAGCCTCACTGAAATGAGGTTACGAGCCGGAGGCGAAAGGACCCGCTCGACTCCTGCAGAGTTTTGATATGAAAGTAATTATTTTCCCGGTGGCTACTGCAGGGATTCAGTTTATTTTAGCCCAAAGGGTTATTATACATTACCGATTTCTAGTGATATGAAATCACATAAACTTCCAAGAATAATAGAATTAGCATGAAAGGCTGGGGTGTCAAATTGAAATACGAAAATAATAGCCCCGGCAGCTGGGAGTGTGTTTGTGCATATTGGATAGGAGATGGGAATTCGTGGGGCGGAATTTTCATGAGCTTTTCACTTTGTCAGAGCCCTTGTAGCCGGCTATATTAAGATAGATGTTCGATGATATCCCTCATTGTTCTGTCGCTTACATTGATGTTTCTGTGTTATCAGCCTATTGATCATGCGTCGGCTGTAATAGGACGGGCGAAGCAAACGTGCCTATTTACAATAGCAGAACACATTTGTTCTAATAGGGTTGGCGGTCCCCAGGGATGCTGTGCAGGCTCGGGGACATCTGCGCCATGGCAATATTAGCAATGTTGACCAGATTTAAAATCGAGGTAAGAAAGGAAAGACCATTCACATCTCAAACAGCTTGTTTTACAAGATAGGGCCTATAGGTATAACGCACGAGAAAATGCCCTCAATAACACGAACATCTAAATCCTAAAAATGGAAAACATCAATTCCAGTGTGTCCTTAAATACCCAGAGTTCCTGCTACTCTTTTAGGGTCTTGATTTGCAAATAAATTGAAAATAATCAGAGGGGCAGCTTTACATCTGAGCCGGCGCAAATGAATTTCTGAGCCTGTGTCCCTTTCAAAATATTTACATAATTTTCACCCGATGACTGCTGTTTGCTCAGAGGAAGCAATGACTTATTGGGTGTGAGTGAAGGGGGGCTTTTGGTATAAGAGACAGGCAAAAGTGTATAGGGAAAGGGAAAATTTAATCTCAACAGAGAATATATAGGCCTATGGCAGAGACAGAAAGTCAATAAGCTAATGAATAACTTATTATTTGATGAAAACAGATCCAAATACAATGGCCCTTGGAAGTCCTCAACCCAACAAAGATAATACTTTGAACTTTTATTAAATATATATTCCTATACCCGACATAATATTTAAAGACATTATCTTCTTATTCAGCCAGCCGCAGCTCCAGCTCCCCCAATTATTGAGCTTTATTTCTGTCAATGAGTTGCCATTTAGGATAGGCCATTTGGAAATTAGAGTTGTCTGGATGTGTCCTTCAATATATATATTTTTTTGTGTGTGTGTCTTATTTGGAGCGTATGTTGTATGGTAGGGGGTGTTCATGTTTAATTCATTAGCATACCGAACAGGAGTATCGTGGCTGCACACTGGTGGCCTTAAGGTGAAATTAGCGATTTGCTTAAGTAGTTAAGCTTTTTTTTGCCTGAGAGCTGCACGCTTTATGATTCAAGACAAACTATCAATCGATATGGCCCAGGCAGCCTCCAGGAAATGTGTCCTCCATGAATCATACTTTATGAATTCAATTTCTACCCGAAGAAATTTTCAATTTGAACGCCGGATCATTATGGGAGAGTGTAAATTGTTTTTGCTCTATTATGCATCGGACGCCATCATTTTTCTTTCTAATTACGGAGGTGTCAGGTCGGGCTGTCATGCAGGCGCTGATTTTCAATTTAACTGATCATCATGCATTCATTTTCCCATTTGATAAATCTGCTATCTCGACGCCTCTCCATGCCTGGAATGCTAAAAGAGAGACACAGACTGGCAAAGTAATAGGGGCGTATATGCAGCAATAAGTGCAGATCAGGCAGCTAATTTAGCACCTCCTGATATTTCATTTCCATTTTTCATTTTCAACTCTCAAAGGAGGGAAAAGCAGCCCAAAGGCAGAAAGCTCGTTCGTATTCAGCATCAGAGAGGGAAAAAAGACTACGAAAAAGCTTGTTTTCAACGACACATCCAAATTAGGATATCAAGCTTAATTAATGCTAATTGAGTTTCTCAATACGTGTTATTTTTATTTAATAGAAACAAATTTGCGCAATTAATTATGAGCGTGATATCAAGAACCTCATTTGCAACATTCTCTTTTCCCTCCCTCGCAGCTTTGAGTAAATTAACTTATTTTGTCATTTGCCATTTTTTTTGCAAATTAAGGGGGTGAACCAAATCCCAACCAGGAATTATGCCATTGACATTATTTAAGAATGAAAGACGCACACTTTTAAAAAATATTTTTACAACATGCAATGTTCATAGCACACACCAATGCCGAACTATACAAATAATTATACAGATATGCCTACGAATAAATTACTTGTCCATTTACGTTGTTTTTCTTCAGCATTGCATGGGCCTATTGGTGTTAGAAATGAATGAGTGTAACATCAATTTTTATTCATGAAGCAATTCATTAATTGTTGTCTCATCATTTAATTTGTCACAGTCTTAACTATTTGAAGCTGGCTAGTACACATTATTATAGAAATGAACACAAAGAAAATGGTGTTTAGTGACCTGCTAATTCATTGGTTTTGTAGATTATAGGAATGTTATTAAGCACCTTTCCTTATACATTTTCCAAGATTATGTTTCCTAACAAGCCATTATAATATTTTTGAAGATTCTTTGAGTTTCTAAGTGGTTTTTCACGTATTATTGCCATAGGTTTTCTACAAACTTGTCACTAATAGTATCTGCTTAGCAGGGCTTTGTTTCAGTAGCTCGAAATGAGCATGAATGTAGAAGGACTGTGCCAAATCAATTCAAGATTAGAATGATCAGTCATACATACGACAGACATCAAATTACAATTTGTTTAGCTATTCGATGTGGATCTATAGATAGTCCTACAACATAGTTTAGTATATGCGTATATGACTTGCAGATGTGAGCCTATATTTTCATAATAATCAAACAAAGCAAATGTACACCAATAATTTTAGGCTACAACAACCCATAGACAAAACATGGCAAATTATTTCATTTCCACGTGACACAAAATCAATTTAGGCATTGACCGTAAAACAATGCACATGCCTATGATAATCCTATCCCATGTTTGTTTGGCCGAGATAAGAGCGATTAAGTCTGTCGGTCCATTAATAAGCATGCGATGTAATAAAATCCAAAAAAAGCATGGCGGAGTTGCTCCAGGATAGGAGCCAAATGTCAAGTAGCATTTTAAGCGATTGTGTTAAAGATCCAAGTGCCAGTGTTTCTCTTTGGCTATCACTGGGACAGAAGGAAGTCCCCTTCATTCTCTCATTCAGCCTCAATGAATTAGCTAAACAACGTTGGTAGCCTAAAATAAAATGACTTCAATTTGACATCAAGTCATTGGCTGCATTGATGAGATTAGTCGATCGATCATGAACAATGCACTACTAGCCCATAGCACAAACTACAACATGTCTTATAGAGCATCCAGTACAATCAAAGCGTGACAAGCGAGAAGCCAGCAGTCTTTTTTGTAGCTATTGGCCAAGACAAAAACATAGGCTACTATAGGTAGAATGTTGGCTCTACACTCTTAGAAAAAAGGGTTCCAAAATGGTTCTTCGGCTGTCCCCATTGGAGAACCCTTTTTGGTTCCAGGTAGAACACTTGGGTTACATGTAGAACCATGTTTGTGGAAAGGGTTTTGGGTTCCATGTAGACCTTTGTGGAAAGGGTTTTTACATGGAACCCAAAAGTGTTCTACCTGGAACCAAAAATGATTCTTCAAAGGGTTCTCCAATATGGGGACAGCCGAAGAATCATTTTAGGTTCTAGATATCACTTTTTTATAAGAGTTTAGAGATATGTGAAGATGGAAATATTCTATTGAAATGTTAATGTCTGTTGTGTAATAGGCCCACCCATCTGAAGACCTTCTATAACATTTAATTATCTCATCATCTCAACTGTCGCCTGTCGGCTTTATCTGCAAATTCACGCTTGGAAGTACAGGCAGTGAGGGACTGAATTATACTCTATCCATCTGTCATATCAACCAACTACATCAAACCATGTGGGAAACAATAAAGGCAACCACCTAGAATTATTCAGTTTTTGTAAGGTTTGAGTTATAGGCCTAGCGCCAATCTGCTTTCAGCTACATTCAATATGCCTCAAAATGCTTCCTCTATAGCAAACGCATCTTGTCATATCCGGATGTTGACATTCTGGTTTACATTTGAGGCGTTTACCATCCATTATTTTGACCTGGAATAAATCAACATCATAAACATGACCCAGAAATGAACACCAACTCCCTTGGTCATTGTGGTTATTAAATATCTAACAGTCTGTGACTGCAACCCTGCTCTTCTCTGCTAATTATCACCTTGTGAAAAGTGTTTCATTAGCTTTTTTTCATTTAATGAACCAACCACGGAATTCCAGCCAAATAACTAATAAGGGGTCTTCCTCAAAGTCATGAGTAATGACATTTAACATAGGCCTATGTATTATAGATAGACCAATAGCTTATTCAGCTTATCCAGCCACTCTCAGCTCATGTGTGATATGGATGGATGTACTTCCTCAGTGGAGCCATATGTCAACACCCACATGCTTTAAAAAGATCACTCAATCTGTTTCCAAATCCATTCAGCCAAAAAAAAAAAAAAGAAACCTACATGGAATCAACAAGGTGTTGCCACACAAGGTCTTATTTGCTTTACTTGACTCTTTTTGCACCCAGAAATGATATCATGGGTTACATGTAATGAATGGAACGTGCATTTGATTGTATGGCGTTACATGACCAACACCATCCAGCACACATATGCACGATCCACCTGGGTGATACCTACTGTATATAGAAAGCATTTTATGTTTTGAAGCTAGGTTATATTCAGACAGCTTACAGGGCTTTTCGCTCCCCACCATCACATGTTTTTTTTTTTACCTGTGTTGATATGCCACAATGAAGACTAACCACTTTGTGGGGTTTCTAGAGAACAGTGTAAACAGGCATTTTCCTCTCCCGACTTCCCAGGGAACCTGCGACCCAGAGGTTAATGAAGCGTGAAGTGTGAAAACCTCCTGAGATGGGATGAGTTAAACAGTGTCCTCAGATGTTAAGGCAACACTGTCCAAATCTATTTGTGGATGTCAGCTCTTTTCATATGCCTCAAATCAGTCTTTTTCAGAAGGTGAACAAGCCCCATCTATAGATCTTGGCACTTTTCAATCTAGAGGGCTTTATCTTGTAGTAAACTATCGCAATGTAAAGTAATATATGTGTGTTGTCATTGAATACCCCAATACCCTATGAGAGATTGAATTGAAAGTTCAAAAGTTAAGTTAATTAAATACAGTCAGAGGATAAAAGCGAAATGGGTAAATGTTGTGGTTTATTATAGGACTTCAACTCCATGATCTTTTTTGAATGTACGTTTGACATCTAACATTGCACACAGATCATCTCAGAAACTGTATTGTAAATCAATAGGATGTAACACTAACAAAGTTCACTATTATGAGCTTGATCTCCATATGCTTTGTTGATGATCACCGTACTTCAACAGAGGAATACACTGAGATATCATTTCCAATGACTGAACTACACTGTAATAAAACAATTCTGGGAGCTCGTAAAAATGGAACTTAATCTCCTGTGGCATCTTGGATCTGTCACTACAAGTCAAATATCCAGATAATAGTAGAAGTGTGTGTGGGGGGGGTACTTTTCAGTTTCAGTTCCAGACCTTACCTGCCCTTTGGAGTGTGCCTTCAGTTGCACCCTTTGGAGTGTGCCTTCAGTTGCACAGTGGTCATTAAAGTAGGCTGCTGTTCTGCTGGAGGTTAGTCTTTGTTAAATGATTTGATAGGTGGACTGTTTTCATTGATTTGGGTCAAGCCAAACATAGCAGGACATGAGAGAAATTGCCATAGGGTGTAGTTAACCCAAGGATAATTAGTTATTATTTCAGCCCTTAAACTGCATTAACCTTTTCCATTTCATACAGGGGATTGGTTCTGATCACACTGCCAGGCAGTGTTCCATCCTCCATCAAAAGTTAGCTATAAAAACATTACCCAGAACACACCTCAACAGAGACATTGTCTCCCTGAGTAGTCCCATCAAAGCATTTTCTCCAGCTTTTTACTTATAACTATCCTTTTAGAAATGTCCCCAAAAAGGCACAGTTGTTAACAACATAAGTCAGCTCCAGCAAATTACAGAGGTGTCAGAGGTTGGTTAAAAAAAAAAGCAACAATACTCATCAGTGTTGTTTATCAAAGTTACTCATCCTCATGGTCTCGATACATAATTACTTTTAAATAACATCCCTCACAATCCAAACTAAATAGTGCATGGGCTGGTGTTAGTGATCTTATTTCAGCCTGCAGCGTAAGTCTTCTTTAGCTAATAGGCATTTTCTGGTTGCAATTAAAATGGTCGGCGTGAAGGTCTTGACATGTCCTCCAATAGGCTAGTCACCAACCCCCAGCTCTCTCCTTCCTTTCATCATTAAAGTGGTATTGCAAATGCTCTTTACACATCAAGGCCAAGACCTCAGATTTGACTTACTACATGCACATTATTTCATCCTTGGACCCCTGGTAGTACTGACATGTACAATTCTGTCATTAATGCGGCAGGAAGCTCAGGGATGGACCAGACACAGGGTTTCACTTGAGGTCCAGTTTTTTTTTAATGGGCCAGGGAAATAGGGTCTAACTGGGCCCGAAATGTCACTTTCAAAGTGTCCTGTAGACTGTAGAGGAGGAGCATGTTATGCCTCTGTCGCCAGTCCGATCGATCACATTAGAGCAGGAAGTGGGGGACATCTGACAGGCCAGAAACACTTCAATACTGACACACTCTGACTGGGAGCTTCAGGCACACTTCTTGAAATAAAAAGAAAGCCTCATACCAGCCCTGTAAGTGGGTGTGATTAGGCATAAAGGATCCCATTGTGCAAAGGCTGGAAGAAAATTAGAAGTGATAGTGGGACAGAATCAATGCTGTTTTCCTCTCAGAAGTGTGACCATATCCATCAACAACCACCGAGATGTCTAAGGATCGCTTCCCTACCAAACACCTTATCGACGGCTAGAGGAAGGACCTGAGGAAGGAACCTTTTAAGACATAACATTCATTTCAGTGCTATCGATAAGCAGGCCAGCCTTTCAAAATAACCGATTATGGCACAGGAGAAATAATTAAAGCACCACCTACAGCTTTTTAAGCCTAATAAATGGGGAGTTGGAGGACATACATTTACTGAACAAATTGAGGTTCTCTCCAGCAGGCAGGCTCCCAAATAGGAATTCAATTAAAAGTAATATATGTAAAGTAGATATCAGTAGGAATTTTAATGCACACTGGTATGCAACTGTGAAGAACAAACATGGATATATTACTTTAACCCGAGATCCCATATGTAAATTCAAATGGAGCTGGTGTTGAAAATTCAAGCATTTACAATAGATTTGCACAGAGACATTCCAAGCACTTGGGCTATAACAATGTCCACTGAAATTTGCAAAACAAAGCCCACTAAATCTAATAATCACATTTGGTATGAAACTCAATCTTAATGGCATACTCATGGATAAATTAACAAGACAGCATAGGGGGCAAGACTGTATAGAAGCCACTGCGTTAGGGCTTCTCACATTTCTCTCAGTGCTACGCCATACGCCATGGTTAGTTTTGGCTGTGCAAGGCTGCAGTTTGACTCACTAATCCAATGTGTTTGCCAGCTTTGGGCCACCCTCTGTCCAGGAGGTACTGTAATCCTTAGTAATACTGGCGGAGCGCGCACAGAGCAGGATGGCTTCTGATCAGGAAATATTGACTGTAATAATTTGTTGCTCGTTCCCAGAAGGTGCACCAGCCATGTTTAATCAACAAACAAAACACCCAATCTAACCCTAACTGGGCTGCCACTCTTTGTGGATCCAGTAGAACAAGTGGCTGCATGACAACATTTACCCCTCGTTAATTGATAGTTTATGGAGATCCTTATTGAATACTTGTATGGTGGAGTGAAATAAAGACTTTGCTTCTCAGTACTAGCCCATGGCTAGGCCATGATGTTACTGAATTGAAGGGAGTTTAGGTGAATGGGCCAAGCAATTGGTCTTGTGGTCCTGCTCTTTAATTGTACCTATGTGCTGCTTCTCTTCTGGTCAGGTTTAGTAACTTATTACACTGTAAAACCTTCCCCTGTACATTTACAGAACTATACTGGCACCACAGTGACCAGCTTCATACTGTAATTTTTCTTTACAGCAGAGATGCTGTAATATGTTTTACAGTACTATTTGCCTTACTGTAAAGACATATTACACATCCTTGCTGTAAATTTACAGGGATGCTGTAATGTTTTACAGTAAAGAAAATAGTACTGTAAAGCAAAATTACAGTATTAAGCTGACAACTCTGGTGCCAGGATAATGATGTAAATGTACAGTGAAATTCTACCTCAAATCTAAATGTAAGAAAAACAATACCTTTGTACATAAAATAAATGTATTCAAATAGGTAAAAAAATTCAAAAAACGAATGAACAACACAATTGACAATAGAAGTAACAAGAAGTTACCACATATGTAACCAAATAAGAGAATCATTACAACACAGTGTAAAAACTATATTGTGTGCCTGTGCATTGGGGCTGTGGGGAAGAGAGAGACAAAAGGGAGAGGGAGACAGAGTTAAAATTGGGATTGGGTACAGTCCTAGATCTTCCGATTCAGATCTCCTAGCTCCAACAAACAAAACTAAGTGAAATAAAACAAGGAAAATGGTAATAAGAAAAATAGAAATAGTACTATATATACTACCGTTCAAAAGTTTAGGGTCACCTAGAAATGTCCTTGTTTTTGAAAGAAAAATAAATAAAATTATCCATTAAAATAACATCAAATTGATCAGAAATACAGTGTAGACATTGTTAATGTTGTAAATGACTATTGTAGCTGGAAACGGCAGATTTTTTATGGAATATCTACATAGGCGTACAGAGGTCCATTATCAGCAACCATCACTCCTGTGTTCCAATGGCACGTTGTGTTAGTTAATCCACGTTTATCATTTTAAAAGGCTAATTGATCATTAGAAAGCCCTTTTGCAATTATGTTAGCACAGCTGAAAACTGTTGTCCTGATTAAAAATTTTAATGCAATACAACTGGCCTTCTTTAGACTAGTTGAGTATCAGGAGCATCAACATTTGTGGGTTTGATTACAGGCTAAAAATGGCCAGAAACAAAGACCTTTCTTCTGAAACTCGTCAGTCTATTCTTGTTCTGAGAAATTAAATGAAGGCGAGAAATTGCCAAGAAACTGAAGATCTCGTACAATGCTGTGTACTACTCCTTTCACAGAACAGCGCAAACTGGCCCTAACCAGAATAGAAATAGGGGTGGGAGGCCCCGCTGCACAACTGAGCAAGAGGACAAGTACATTAGAGTGTCTAGTTTGGGAAACAGATCATCAAATCAAATCAAATTTATTGATATAGCCCTTCGTACATCAGCTGATATCTCAAAGTGCTGTACAGAAACCCAGCCTAAAACCCCAAACAGCAAGAAATGCAGGTGTAGAAGCACGGTGGCTAGGAAAAACTCCCTAGAAAGGCCAAAACCTAGGAAGAAACCTAGAGAGGAACCAGGCTATGTGGGGTGGCCAGTCCTCTTCTGGCTGTGCCGGGTGGAGATTATAACAGAACATGGCCAAGATGTTCAAATGTTCATAAATGACCAGCATGGTCGAATAATAATAAGGCAGAACAGTTGAAACTGGAGCAGCAGCACAGTCAGGTGGACTGGGGACAGCAAGGAGTCATCATGTCAGGTAGTCCTGGGGCACGGTCCTAGGGCTCAGGTCCTCCGAGAGAGAGAAAGAAAGAGACAATTAGAGAGAGCATATGTGGGGTGGCCAGTCCTCTTCTGGCTGTGCCGGGTGGAGATTATAACAGAACATGGCCAAGATGTTCAAATGTTCATAAATGACCAGCATGGTCGAATAATAGTAAGGCAGAACAGTTGAAACTGGAGCAGCAGCATGGCCAGGTGGACTGGGGACAGCAAGGAGTCATCATGTCAGGTAGTCCTGGGGCATGGTCCTAGGACTCAGGTCCTCCGAGAGAGAGAAAGAAAGAGAGAAGGAGCGAATTAGAGAACGCACACTTAGATTCACACAGATGCCTCACAAGTCCTCAACTGGCAGCTTCATTAAATAGTACCCACAAAACACCAGTCTCAACGTCAACAGTGAAGAGGCGACTCCAGGATGCTGGACTTTCAGGCAGAGTTTCTCTGTCCAGTGTCTGTGTTCTTTTGCCCATCTTAATCTTTTTCTTTTTGGAACTCTGCTTTACTTAGTTACCACCGCTAGAAGGCCAGTATCCCCGAGTCGTCTCTTCACTGTGCCGCCAGTATCCCGGAGTCGTCTCTTCATGAATCTACACTCAGTGTTTTCTCTATGGCACTCAGAGGCTGTGATACAGCCTATAATCACAATAGTCTCTCTGTGATGATTTTCTAGGTTGCACAGCTAGATATCTACAACAAATTTAGAGCAGACTGAAATGGCTTTTATCAACTCGAGCTAGCTAGCTAGCAAAATGTTAGCCTGCTATCTAGCTAGGTTAGCTAAGGAAACATGCGGTAATTCAATGTTGTCTAGCAATAAATATGCTTATTAACAAGGCAAGGTACCTACCCAGCAGCTGCTGAAAATATTCTTCCATTTCACAGCCACTTCAAGAAGATATTTACTAAAATAGTCTGAGTTTCATGTGTCTCGCCCGACAGCATGAGGTTGACACCTGGACTGGATCATTTGAATCTACTGTAGGCATACACTATTACTGTAAAGAAATACAGTATGTTAGAGTAATATTTACAGGAGGCTTCTGAATTCCAGTTATTTTAAGCATTTTACCCATAATGCAGTGCAATCTACAGCATGAATGCTGTAAAACACATTTATGGTATTATACTATGCATTCTACAGTTTTACTGTTGAAACAATAGAAAAGTCTTACAGTGTATGTGAATTTGGCTGTACATATCTGCTGTAGATCCATAGATGCAGGCAGCCCCTATAGGCTGTTGACCTCTAGCTATATCTGCATCTCGGGTGGCACCGTATCCCCTGTATAGTGCACTACTTTTTGACCAGAGGCCTATGGGCCCTGGTCGGGGTTGGTGCACTTTGTGGGGAATGGGGTGTCATTTGAGAAACTCTACACAATATCACTCCCTTAATGAATTCAGTGGAGAAGGGCTCTACCTAAACAATATATTGTCTGGGTTATTTATTGTTAATCCTGCCTCCTCCTCTGTTAAATTCCACGCTTTCTTTTCTCTGGTCGTCTCCTATGTGAATCCAACATGGAAGACCTGTATCTCAATCAGTATTGTTCTTTTCCTTTCTTTGTCCTCTGCCCTCTTGGGAATGTCATGAACATGCTGACTATTTGTATTAACAGAATTACTTGCAACCCCCCCCCCCCCCCCCCAAAAAAAACACTCGGACTGTCAATCTGATAGCATTCCAATATACATTCCAATTCCCCACCCCAAAATTGTGGCGATTTAGAAAATGTATTGAACATATATAATTGCTAAGCTATTGTTCAAAGGAGGTCATTTAAATAAATGACAACACATCCGTAAACTCCTTTACAAAGGCTTGCTTTGTCATAGGAGATATGGGCTGTGTGCATGTTCAAGATATCTTCAACTACAAAAGCACTTTTCCATTAAGGAACAAAAAATGAGCAGAGAAAATTGTTCCTTGAATTTCTTTGGGCAGATAACGATTCTTATCTTCATCAGCAGTTAATCTTCTGAGGTCAAGATTAAAGGGAAATGTGAAGTGAACCCCTAGTGTCCCCAATTAAAAAAGAAAGAAAGCAAGGGAGAGGGAGAGAAAGAGAGAAGTAGACTCTGTCATAGATTAGCCTGTTCTCCAGTTCCCTAAGTACTGTAGAGAAATAGAAAACAACACAATTAAATTATGACACCTGACACTTAGACCTCACTTCAGTGAAAATGGACTAACTGTAGAATGTGAGAGACTGTCAGCCGATTAATGTGTGATCATACACATTAGCACCTCTCCAACACGACATTTTCTGATGGCTTCCCCCCCCCCCATTTTGAGCTACCCATGGACATCAGCTACTCAAGAACATGTCTCTAAAATGTGTCCTCTCATGAGCTTGGGGGACAATCATATGTTAGAGGTAAACTGATTGCACGGATTGCGATCATATCCAAAGCAAGTGTTGACTGACAGATGGACTGTACAAGCTTCATTCTCTCCAACATACATGAAAAATAGCAATTAACGCACTATATATAATTACTTCAATAAACATAAATTCAATGGACTTAAAGTAAGAATGCATGTTCCAAAAGTCATAAGACAATCAAACAAGCTGTTGTGACATTAAAAGGGGGGTTACATGTTTATGTTAGAGAGATTGAATGCACCTGAGTTACTTTAAAGCCAGGCCACAGTATCTTGGCATTGAAATAGGCCAATATTTACCAATCACGCCTGGTGTTATAGGGTCAGTCCTTTACATTAGTTACAGTAGATAATGAAATATTTAAAATGGGCATCCTTTCCATCTCTAAATGAAGAGAAAGCATGTTTAACCATTAGAGTCGGAGCGCCCACACATATTACAATACAAACAACACCTACACAAGCCCACTCAGAATAACAGCGCACACTTCAATATCAACACGAGACATGATTCAAATGGTAGTCCATGTGATCTCAAAGCAGTGCAACACATTTAATTGCTGTCACCTGAGGTCACGAACAAGCAGGAACCATTTCTGTTCTCGAACCTTCCCTGAAGATTTCTTCGGCTGGTCACCTCATGCCGGTGCCATACAGTGCCCATTACATTGCCCCTTTACTGGAGAAGTTTATATTCATAAGGAGAGCAAGGAGGGGAGGGAAATATTGTCACTCACTATTTTGCACAACTGGTAATTAACGGTGTAACGTTTAACAATTTCCACAGCTTGGAGTGCAAATAAGCAAAATATTGGGAAGTAATTGAGTAAGTGCCCACTGACATCACTGCTCACTTAAGATAAGCCAGGCAATATGATACAATCATGGCTGGGGAAGGATATGGCTAGTGAGTGAGGGAATGTGTTTAGGACACTATAGGCCTACTACAGCAAATCTGTTATGTTAATTACATCCCTATTCTCACAACCTCTAAATTAGCTGGGCTAAAATGATCTGCATTTGTGGAAAAGTGAAAGGAATCAATTTGCATGCCAAACGTAACCCTGCAAATTTGATGAAGGATGGTGTGTTAATATTTTCCCATTAAAGATGAATGGAGGTCACCACTGGCCAATTTGGCCTGAATAGATCTTCTAAAAGAAAATATTTGAATACCGTTCCATTGCATAGAAAACCAGACTTGGTTTTACACCAGCTGCTACTGGCAATATGCATCAGAGAGATTTCACAATGTCCACCTAACAGACAAACAGTCATGAAAAACAGTCATGACAAAACAGTCAATAACACGTTGTTTATTTCTTTCCCTGGTTGTGTGTGACATATGTTTGCTCTATCATGAAGAGATGCAAATCTTAAACATTCATCAATCAGAGCATTTTGTCACAGAAAGTTGATCAATCATCCCCAGTACTATATATCTTAATAGTGTGAAAAGAATGTGATTGTGCTTCAGATAGGCGAGGAAAGAAAGCACATGGAAGGGAAGGGAGAGTCAATCCTCTTGCTCCAGTGGTCCATGGTAGATGGATGATTCCTCAAGGTACATTTTTTTAGTTCAGTTGAGCTACATTGATTTGGCAGCATCGGGTGGATGTCACACATGCACTGAACAATGCTCAATGACTTTGCTATCCTATTCCCATTTAAATTGCCTCTACTTTTCCTTTCTGACACCTGTTTAAATCAATGTCTTCCTCTGCAGGTCATGGGCTGAATGTACTAAGGCACCCACCGACCACCTCTCAAATCCACTAAAATCAACACAATAATTGAAATATTTTCAAGCTGATTACACCGAGGCCCGGGGCTCGGCTGGTTGCTAAGAATACGCTCCCTGGTTGCTAGCGGGAGTAAATCATCTTGCATTATTTGATTTTTGTTACTGATATGAAACCACTAGTCCCTCGATTAAATGTCTCACAGTCAACCACCTAGGGGACAGAGGGGAGAGACAAAATAAAATAGTCACTGTGAACCTGTCAAATAGGATCTCTAACTTCCCCTTTCTCAGGGCTTCACACATCTACCTGTTTATGTTTGTTCCAGTTGAAATAACAAGAGCTCGGCTGGTTACAGTGTGATTGAGGAAGAACAGGACAGACATGGGGAAATGTCAGCAAATCACACATCAATCTTGGGTTTGGTTAAGATCATTAGATATTCTAAGTGATCCTCCTAGCCCTTATATCTACACTGATTGTATACTCTAAAAACATGATATTGGACAAGGCTTAATGCAGTTTGTATGACACAAAATAGCGAAGGTCAAAGATGGAAGGTCAAAACATTGATACAATGCTTCATACAGAAGTGCTCCCTAAACAGTCACAGATAAATAGGCATTTCCCCCAACAAATTCTGCACATGTCAAAAGTCATACGATGGCTTTGTCCATCAGGTTAAGATTACATTAAATGAGGGAACATTATCAAACTGGAACTTTCCATATAATACCATGTTATCATCCTGTTTGGTGGAAATGAATGTTGTAAATGGGTTTCAGGGATTAAAAATTAACATATTTTGATAGAAAAACATAAATTCCTCATCAGCACTGTATTGCAACTTGAAAATGGTCAAATTCAGACTTGGCACCTATTCATTTTTGCCCCTGTGAAAGACCACACCATGCTGGTGAATATAACTAGCACTAATACTTTACTATCACACCGTGATACAATTATCATGGATTAGACCAATGGCTTGGAATTGACTTTATCATCCATCAAGATGAAAGAGAGAGACGTACTATTCTGCATCCATTAGATCTGATGCCCTCTGATTACCATTGGTTTCTATTCCATCTCCCCATTAGCTCTGCATTGGGAAGGATTTGCTGCTGCAAAGACATGTCAGACACTGAAGGCTGCTCGAGCCTGCCTTGCCAAATGAGATCAGTGCTCACAATAATGGTGGGGTCAAGTGGAGGGACAGCCTCTTTAGTCCATGGCAGGCTGACAGCCAGCATTATATGCTTTGAGTACAGTACATAGACATGTGATCACCACACAATCAATTAGGAATAGCAGGAGGACTGAACCTGGTGGCGTGCCACACACAAAGAGTTCATCCGACACAGAAGATGTGAAACGAGAAATAGGGGTCTCAATGTTTTTGCGATTGTATCAGTCTTTGAAAACCAAAATATCCCCAAATACTAAGAGTACTGTGCCACAGACGTCCTCCAGTGATTAAAAGAAAATACTTTTACTATTTAATAGTGATATTCCAAGTATAAATACAATAAAGTATACACACTAAAGGCAAAAAATATATATGTTTTGAGCAATACTGTGTTTTTTAGACAACTGGAAACTTCAAAGAGTAGGGCATTCAAAGGGTTGGTCTGATGGGAATCCATGATGTCATCGGCCTCCTCATTGCTTGAGGAACAATAGAGGAGCAATAGAGATCAAAAAGAGGAAAGGCCCCTCCCCCAGTTGTGTCATGTCATGACTTACCTGGACCAGCCAATGAGAGGTGCCTTTTGTTAAGTAAATCAGGTGTTCAATGAGGTGAAAATTAGAATGGAGTGCCACTATAAGGCTAGAATCTGCAGTTGCTACTCCATATTTTGGACTAATAAATGAATGATATATACCCATTGATTCTTGAAGAATATAATTTATAAATGACTCATGAGCTTGGTTCAGCTGTCATACCCCATCAGAACCTAGATTATAAGCTTGTTTTTCTCCAATGTTTGTAAACAATGTAAATGTGAACATCCAATTTATAGCCTCAAAACATGGTTAAAACTATAAGGTTTATATCATGGATGGTCATCCCATGCATCTATATGGGTTAGCTGACAATGTAATAAATGATGCGCACGCTTCAATGGGGCAGAAGTCTGTGGTTCTGGATGGGCAGATAGCTACCAACAATGACAAGAAACTGCCATGTGGGGAATTGTAAGTGACTCGTTTCAGGTAGTTTCATCTTGTTCCTGAAACCATGTCTTGCTTTGAGGTGTTTTGACTGATTTCCATGTCAATGCTAATATGTCAAAAAATCACTAGCATGCAAACCAATAACTGTAACGGACGAACTTGGAAGACAAACAAGTGTTCATTGTGCAAATGCCTTTATGTTTTCGCTAAACATTGGTGAATCAATATTGTTTACATGTTGTCAACAATCTAAGCCAACTCCATCTGTTTTGTCCCAATGTTGCACACGCGTTGGTTTAATCCAAAGGGAAGATACTGCTCATATTAAGGGAATTACCATAAATCCAAGAAAGTGGAAGTCCATCAAATTACAGTTATGTTTTTAAATGTAAAAATGATGATGAGGCCCAAATGAAACGCTTGCTTATTCAAAGGGGATATTCATCAATGGACTGACCTCATCTTTGTATTCCTTTAATTTAAAGAAAGAGATTACAAGACATGTAACCAGATGGTTTTGCTGACCTCATTTATAAGAGCAGCCTTTCTCACAGGTTTTCCTTTCTCTTTCTCTCCAGCCCCTATCCCTACAGTATACGGCAGGCCAGGCTGACAGCTCCTCTGAGAGGGGGGGTCAGCAGTGATCACAGCCTGGCCCCTAAATAAACATGACGCCTACCGACTAGGGCCCCTTCATTAGCCTACAGTCAGGGCTGGCGCGTGGCAGCAGGATCGATAAGCCCGTCCCGCTCCTTTTACTTACCAACTAGCTGCATTTTCTTGTGGCTGACTTGTCTTCTTTTAAACAGTGCCGCTGTTTAACTGCTTTTATTGGGACTTTGTGTGGGACCATCTGGTCCCCCTGTCCTATAAGTCTCTCCTAAAGCCCAGGCCTGACAAGCAAGAGATATGTCAATGCAGTCCTCAGCACAAAGCAACATCTGCCGTGCCTGACGCCCACTATTGTACGGCCATTTAATCTGTCCCCTTCCTCCCCTTAACAGAGCACAACAGCCCCTGGTATTATGTTTTGCCACTCAATTAGCATTATCATCCAGCTGAAATAGAAGCCAATTTACCTTTAATGACATCATTGTCAGATGAGTGACAGCGGTCGGCGCGACGACTATCGCTAGATAAACGGAGGCCTGCCCCTGTTTCCCGGACTGGGCCTCGGTGAGGACTGAGGAAGACCAGAGCCAGCCAATCACAGTGGCCTCACCTCACCCCTTCACCACCAACATTGTTTCCTCCAGTTCACAGAGGCAGTGTGCTGGAAAATTGAGTCCAGATTCATTAGGTTTCCAGTGTGCCGCTCGAGTCAGTTAAATTGATACATTTCCTAACAAAATTGAAGTGCTTTTGTGGCTGCGCCTGCGGATGGCTGGTGACCCCGCTCGGCCCACTGAGCAGCCGAAGCAAGCTGATGGATCCATTAGACCGCTTAGACTGCTTATTCCTCTCCCTCCATCTCTGACTGACACTGTAAATCTGAACCAATTTCAGACTCTAATCACCATTACAAACCTCTTCCACTGTCCATTTGTTACTCTGCAATTCGAATACACTGCCCAGATTGGTCCAGAAATACCAGTTTTGGAGGAGCTCTCTCCCCATTTTCTCTGGTTAAATGGTTCATGACTGGTCTCCTCTTCCTGCTGGTAGAGAAGACAGAAGCTCTGGAGGAGGAGGAACCACTACCCATACATACCCAGTAAAAACAAAAGGCCTTGAAAAATTCCAAAAATATCCATTGGAACTATAGAAAAATATAAATAAATGAATAAACACACATTATTCAAAAAGATAAGTGTTAAATTCAGGGAGATGACAGACAGGGCTCAAGGCCACACTGCCGGCAGTGGCAGAAGGGTGTTCCTTGAATAACAATCACATTTACACCTCCAAAACATTTCCTCATCCACTAGCCATTTTTACCCAGCTTTTATCTGTTCACTCAACCGCACGGCGCTAGCGAAGCGGCTGGAGGATATTATTTCCCTGTTGGCCCCAGTCATATAACTCTGCTTAATATGCAGTCTATCATTTAAGAAACTTTAATAATAACCCCAAATATTTTTTGCTTCTTTAGTTTCCTCGAACCTCTCTTTTAATCTAACCTTCAACTTTGTTCAACTTTACACACAACATGCAAGAACACTAAGTGGTGACTCTGAACGTCTACACATAACAGGTAAGAACACTCAAGTGGTCTGTATTATTTACACGCTTAAAGACGCACTCCAGGATCTTAAGCACAACAAATTCGTCCACACACAGTTACGAATTGGATTCATAACGTGTCATACAAAATGGATGACATAGTACACAATTTCGATGACGTAGTACACAAAAAACGGGGAACACTTTTGGCTCATGAGAACCACTTTCAAAATGACTGGCTGAAATTATACAAAGGTTTGAGATTGCATCTTTAAATCACAGTAGTTCAATCTAAGAGCTTCCATTGAAAAGCACTGAGTTAGCCCGTCAGTCTGCAGATCTAATTATTGCTGCTCCTCATATCCTCTAAGTGCAGTGGAAACACATTTTAATTGATATTGAGATGTTTATGCCCTCAGAAAGTAATTAAGATTTTCAATTAATCCTTTTTCATTTCTGGACATCTTGGCTCAGTGTCCTTGAGCGTCCAGCGATTAATTCCCCAAACCTCCACCAAATGAAAGAACTTGAATTACTCTTCATTGAATCATGGCCCTGTAAGTGACCCCATCCAAGGCTGCATCAACATTTAAATGAAAGCAGATACAAACTCAATTCAATAAAATCATGGTGGCACAATCCCTTCATCCAGTGGGGTCAGTGATGTTTATTGCGGAGGCCTTTTTAAGATCCTTGTACATACAGCTGCATAGGTGCTGTAAACCTGGGAATGCTGCTTATTGCTTATGAGGGTGTGAAGAGGTTGGTGAGCATTAAAACCAGAGGCTCTTAAGTGATCAATACTGTAGTTCTGGAAGAATCAATTAAAACAGCCCACTCACAAAGTTATTCTGGCTCCTCTGGGACAGAAGTAATGCATGCACTGACCTCTTCAACTCTCACCATTCCTTCATTTGCTTGTTTGGTTAATACATTCAAATTGTAACAGCACTGTAACATTCAGCTCCTTATCAATCAACATAGAAATGTGTGTCGTGGTGCTACACAGCTCGCCCCCAGAGGTGTGTATAAAAGGTGGACCATGTCCTCGCCCTGATATGAGAAAATAATCCATCCTCTACAGTATTTCTTTTTCCTTTGGAATTACATCTCCCCAAAACCCAAATGTGTACATGCAATATGACAACGCGTTGACTGTCCAAACCTCTGTCGCCATGCCGAGAATAAATAACAATTCCTCCTTGCTGCCCTTGCACTGGCTGTTTTGCTCACACATAGAATCACCTGCCCGTTTAGGCAACAAAGGGCCTGCTTGGGGATTATGGTGACATAATCTCAGCAGTGGCCTGTAGAGTGGGGGCTGAATGGGGTCTGAACCCTCTATGCCAAGCTGAGATAACATTTGTCACTGGGGCTCCTGGGCTCCCCATTCATAGATTAGTGGACCGCGGCCTTTCAGAATTTGAAATGGCTTTGGCACTGCCACATGTTTATTTAAAAAAAAAACAGGCCTCCAAGGACAGGAGGAAGCATCTTGTCTCTTTCTTGAGAGCGCCATTGCCTGCCCTCATCCAGTTCAGCCGCGTCCTTTGTGGGGGCCATCTTTAAGAGGGGGTTGGGGATCACTATGGCTGCTACCAAGACCAGAGATTTCACCTCATTGTTGTTTCATGGCTCTTTTAAAAATACCTATTTATGTTATTCATGCTACCTTTGGCCACTCAGCTTTGCGAGTTTGAAAAGCACAATATTGAAAACTAGGAGTAAACACAACATACTGTATGGGTTTACTCTTGTTAGACTTTCCCTTTACCTAAAGAATGAAAAATGATATCATAATTTGAAAGATTATTATTCCAATTCTGTTACCAGACCAAATCATCTTATCCTACCCACTTCATACATAGACCAGACAGCCCAGACTTGGAAAAATACCACATACAGTTGCTTAGTGGTGAAATTAGCCAGCATGACAGAGCAGATGATTTGGGGACTCACTAGGCCTACTTCATTGACTCTGTATCATCCTCCTCATAAACAGCCACAGTGGTTTTGCATCATCTGGCCTCCCTGCTAGAGGAGCTTTAATCAGACAGCATTCCCCATAGTTCTGATTTAAAGAGAATTTTTGCATCACAAAAGACCAAGACGTGTAAATGAGATGTGACATTTTATTTGTGCAGAGCCGTGCCGTAAATAAATAAATATCCGCCATGACAGACAGATTGAGGCTGCTGGGAGAATCTCTCTACACATTGCACTCCCTGGTTAACTGTCACACCATTAAATTGTCTTGCTCTTCGACACATCGCCTTCCGATTGGTTAGCAGATGTAAAGTGAGGAAACACTTGCCAAACAGTTTCCGAAAGGCATGGAATTGATATTGTGAATCATATGTGACACAGTGACTTCTCTGCCCTGTAATTGATCTGCATTTAGGCTACAAGGCCTGTGAACACTGGGCAGGGCTCATCATGAAGCACTAGACTAGAGCTACCCTATGTCCCCAGACAGGAAGTCTGTTTGAGCAGTTTATTTGTACTTCTTACTGGGACTGATTGGATCTTCAATTTTACCTGTGGTGTAGGCAGCTATATACCTCAGTGGGTCAGAAGATATCTGGCTCTAAGTGGGACCTTAGTTATTGCTCTTTCATGTGGTGGATCTATCCGTTCACTCTAATTAAATTGAGTTTTTTAATCAGGCTCTTTTAATCCGGAGTCTTGTGTGTTGGGACTTGTGATGGGATTTTGAAAGGGAATACTTCTGATTCACAGAAACATCCTTATCTCACTCTCCTTAACTATTGAAATAAAACTTGCAAATGAGGTTTGTGCACTTACAATGAGATCACCTTACAATGAGATCCCTGAGTCTTGTGCTCTGGGGTAGAGTGAGTTCAAAGTAGTTCAGAAGGAGAGTTTTAAATGTTTTTAAGCTTCTCATCAACAATAGCTGCAAATGATTTGTTCAATTGAAATGAAAAGAAATGGTCGTCACAGCTTGAACTTATGTACTTTAAAACTAAATGATGTTCATGATCCAAAAATGGCTGACAATCCCTTTCAAAGAGCAAGTAATGGTTGCATTTAAAATTAAATACAGGTTTGTACATACAGTAAGGACACCGTAATGAAAGTGGTATGATTCTGACAAATAATGAAACATTCCATTTATATGCCTGTGTACCCTCCTCTCACTACAACACTTCCTGGCAAATTGAGGAAAACATCCCAAGACAAATCTCCTGGAGATAGGTGAAATGACCAATACTCCCCCTTCCCAAAATAAATGGGTTATATCTTTTAGACCTGGGTGACCACTCTAACCTATTCCAGGGTAAGCCTACAATTTTAGATCCAGTAAAGCATCCACCACTCCCTCCACTGTATTAGCTCTCTGCTGGGGGAGTTCATGCAGTTTGGACTTTAAGATCCAGATCAGGGCCAGGGTTGATAAGGCTTGTTCTAGCTGGGTATCCAGAGATAGGGGTCTTACCTATGAGTCATTTTCAGCATGATCGCCCTTATCTGTGCTGAGCTGGGCTCTCCCCTGGCCACTCGGGGCCCTCTGTTTAACTCTGGCCCTCGCCCCGCCTCGCCTCGCGCTGCTCCACCACCAAACACAAAAGCACTCACAGCCAAAGATGCTTGTTTGTCAGGGATTATAGTTTTTTTCCTACCTCTGTGGCATCATCCCTATTTGGCCACAACAGTGGTATAATTCAGTTCTAGTGCCATCACTCTCTGTCATCAGCATAGGCCACTGACCAAGTTTTATTAGCTCACTTGAACCTGAGCAAACCAGGTTGAGTAAACATTGGAGCACTCAACCATCACAGAGAGAAAACGAGACACTGTAAATGTATTTGAGGTCAAATGAAATGCGTGGTACAAAAGTGTACTAAATATATAAGCATATAAAGTAATGGAGGGAAAAGTAGAAAATACAATTGCTGGGAGAGATCATAGCCATGAGAGAGTTCTGTTGCTAGGATGGAATGAAAAGGAACAATGAATATATTTTAAGCAATTACCTCATTAGATTGAGAGCAGAGTTCCATAATTTATCAGGCTGACGATGATAAAAATAATCCACAACATAGAAACTATAGAGCTGATCTCATAATGGATATTTTAATCATGTCCCTCGAAAACAGGGAAGAGCCTATTAACTTACCATTTCAATTTATGAATTAAAAAATGAATTTGCTCCTCACTGAAATTATCAAGGCATCCCACTAGATGTTGTGCTGGATTAAATACGATACTATACAATGCAATTAAACCAGAAACAATCCGAAAGCTATGGATATTACATTTAAAATGTAATCTATGTCTTATTATAATAATTCTTAAAAAATGAAAAAAAAAACGAACATTCCGTGACCTAGTATATTGCTATGGTTAAAAATTAAGTACTTGTGAAAGCAGTTTTGAAATGGGAAGAATATTTCTTAAAGGATTTCCATAAATATTTCAGAGAGGTGTTGGAAACCCGATAAGGTTAATAGTCTGGAGAGTTGTTTCTATGGTAACAAAACAAGTTTATCCAGTATATTTACATCTTCACCTTGAGGGAGCAGGCATAAGTGTAGGACTTCAGTCCCCTAAAGGAATATCACTGGAAGATAATCACCAGCCTCTGACACAAGCATCTCTCAGACCCCTGTCTCTCTGACACTCAGGAATACTCTCCACAAGACTAATTGTCAACATTAACACCACAATGTGCATCCATTGAGACATGATTGAAAATGTCTTCCCCACTTTATTAACCTATATAGCAAAGAGATACATTGTTATACTGTTTTTTGTTTCAGGGTCTCATGTTTCAGTCTCATCTTTCAGTGTGAAGGAGGGATCTCATCTCAAGGCTTGATTTGGATAATGGAGAACACCAATTCTGCTTGCCTGATTCCATCTATTTGGATTGATGCACATTACGGCTCAAATAGCTTAAATTAGTGAGTAAATGGCAGCCTAGTGAGTCCAACCTGCAGTAAACAAACAGCAGCGGGGTGGGAATGGACTGTGCTAAACCCCACAGCATCACACTCCAGGGGGTTTCAGTAGGGACTTCTCCATAGTGACAGCCAGTGTAGCAGCATCAGGAAATGTCCCCACTGAAATCTATCCAGGTTACAATATTTCACAGCATGTGATAAAGACAAATATGAACCCTGGAGCTGAACCTTTGTAAGAAAAAGACTATTCTGTTTTCTTCACTACTGATGACTATTGGACCTGATACACCTACCATAGCTTCTAAAAGTTTCATTTTCGGAAAACTCAAAAACAGGACCAAGGCCTTGGAGGGTGTTTAGGTGTGTGTCTGTCGTCAAGAAGGAGACGGAAATAGCGAGGTAAAAAAAAGAAGAAGAGGGGGGTAGGGAAGGATCGGGGTCATTCTGACAGGCACTGTATTGTGTTTTGAATGGAATGATCTCATCACTAAAAGGCTACTGTGGATTTTTCCCCTTTATTGAGAGAATAGCCATATTATCATCCTATTCTCCTCGTGAAGTCAAAGTCATATCCGATGATGATTGGGTTTGGGAGACGTTCTGATGGAAAAGTAGAGCCCATTGCATCCCCGTCTCCATCTCACATCGCATTGGCATATGCGGCTCACTGCTCCCCAGTTTTGGCCAAAATTGAAGAGCTTACACAGAGGAAAATAAATAGATGGTTGAATAGCAATGGCCTGTGCCACTGAACCTTTTATCAGTGGGAATCTAACAGCCCTGCTGTTTTAGAATTTCAGTTTAGCTTCCGATTAGGGTATGTCCCGGCATTTTATTCCCTACATCTCTATGCTTCATAGCTTTCAAACACTTCTGGGTAACTGCCTATTATCCAACAGTTCCACTCCACTGACCCTGCCAATAAAACTTTTCATATCCTTATAAATGAACTCGATCGCAGCGTCCTAAACATTTACACTGCGCTAACAGATCATCTCCACACCTTGGAATTGGCTAAATTCCCTTTTCCTGATGAATATATAGGAGGAGATTAGATATATGATAGCTTTTCAGATTGCTGCACCCGGAGAAATTAGTTTAGTGAGCGTTTACAGAGGCTAAATTGCAACCATTAAATAGCGGATTGAATTGATGGCACATTCATTGTCTCTCCATCGGTATCACTGTAAAATCAATTAGCCGTCACTTTTCCATTCTCAATAAAGTATGATTGTCAGCCACGGATGGATACAGAAGACCCTGACAGCCACTCAGGGACGGAACACCATGTGAAAACAAATGTGTGCGCAGGGCGGAGGATGGTAAACGTGACCTGTAATTGTGTGGGGAAGTGCAATTGTCTTCATCAAAAGCCCAATGTGCATGGTAAGGGCTATTAGTTTAAGATTCTACCGTGGCAAACTGATAAGGAGCTGGTGGAAATCTTCAAATATTGCTTCAATACAGGGTGAGCAAAATAAAAATGGGATATTTATTCAATCTTTATTATTCAAACAGAAATATTTTGGGGTATTCTAATATACGCGCTACAACTTAAAGCCATAATGGACAACCTTCTCTTCTGGGTTAAACTGACATGTCTACTGTAGCATCAGATTTACATACAGCCAGATCACAAAATACAAATGATTAATGTACTATCCAATAGAAAGGCCTGAATCTTCTTTAGTAGCGCCTTGCAAAACGGACCCGAGACAAACCTAGGTCCGACACGTTAACGGGTCTGGGTCTAAACCAGACGTGAACGGACCCGAGGACAACTCGAAGGTCCGACACGAAACGGGTCTGGGTCTAAACCAGACGTGATTGGACCCGAGGACAACTCGACCTAGGTCCGACACGTACCCTAACGGGTCTGGGTCTAAACCAGACGTGAACGGACCCGAGGACAACTGGGACACGACCCTAACGGGTCTGGGTCTAAACCAGACGTGATTGGACCCGAGGACAACTCGACATCCGACACGTACCCTAACGGGTCTGGGTCTAAACCAGACGTGATTGGACCCGAGGACAACTCGACCTAGATCCGACACGTACCCTAACGGGTCTGGGTCTAAACCAGACGTGATTGGACCCGAGGACAACTCGACCTAGATCCGACACGTACCCTAACGGGTCTGGGTCTAAACCAGACGTGATTGGACCTGAGTGACATTTAAAAAAAAATATCAGCCATTTTGCTCTTCTGGATAAGGAATAGGTCTTGATATATTGGCTAGGCCTTCTATAAGTCAATAAATGCACCTTATTAGCGTGAAATAAATATGCTACAGGCTATACAGAGCCATGGTCAGGTCCATTCGGGTCCACTCGTGTCTATCAGCTGTAGTTACATAGACCCTAGACCCAATGACAATCAAACAGGACCCGATCGGTGACAAGTTAGAATTTCAGACCCGAACCAGATCGGACCAGGGTCGGGTCTCAGTTATAAGGGTCTACCCGGACCTGTGATGACCATTCCTGTTTGGTCAAATATATGGCAATGGACAGATCTGTGCAGCCCGGCTAGAGTGCTTTTATTTCCATATCTTCATCTTTCTGCTACTTATTGATTTGGCATGACAAAACAAAATATATTAAACACTATGTCCATCATCCTCAGACCAACTAACAATAACAAACCACAGATAAAACAGGACCATCACACATTATACTCTGTTGTTCCTTGTCTCTTCTTTATTGTGTGGAGGGGTGTCATCTGCCGCTTAATAACGTCAAACAATCTGTTTGTGGAATATATTCAGAGCCAGTCAGCTGTTCAGTTTGGGTTGCAAATAAAACAGCATTATGCCTGTCAATTTGCCAGAGGCGTTGCTAAGTGTCCTCTGAGATCAAGACTTTCATCAAATTTTGCTTCCTAATGAAATCAAAAAGGAGGCCCCGATATCCCTTTCTCTCAGCAATGAATCCAGCTATCTTCACATTGAATGAGCTTCTGCCCCCAACAGCTGAAATCCTTCCCTCCTTATTTGCATGACATAGAGACGTGCCCAAGAATACCAGTGGCCGCAGCATCGCATACGGTATGCTATGAAATCCTAAACGATTCAATGAAATGATGCCAAATTCTAAATGTGACCAGTTTGTTGATTTGGAACAACATAAACATTTTTTTGCCTCTACTCTCCAGCAATAGACTAAGCCTGGAGGAAGACAGTGTTGCTAATATCAAGTTCTGGCTGGATGAGTATGTTGCTAATTGATGTGTTATTATTTTGTTTGCAGTAACACTTGCCAAGTTAATCAGTGACAAGTGTTCCAAATCATTAAACCTAATACCCTCCATTATTAGACCTCTAATACGCAAGAGGTATCTTGAGTTAAAGATAAGCACAGAGCTGCTATAACACTTTACAGAACAGGTTTGGGTATTAAACCCATTGTCCTGGGCACACGCCTCTAATTTCTATGAGCCAAATGAATGGTTCTTCTTCTCCCTCTCTCTTCAGCACAATCACTGCTATGCATTGGATAGCCACACAAAGTGGAGGGCTTTGGGTTTCACTGATGAACGGTGATGTGGAAATGGATTCCATTATTACTGCTGCATGTTATCAACACTTGAGCTTTCACTATATGCATGACATGACACATCGTAGATGCTCACCTCAGAGGTAAATACTTTCATTTCATGAATACAAAATGGCTGTACACAAAAGGCAAGGTAGGAATGCCTTCTATAAATCTGATTCGATGACTGTCCTGGGTCCTTAGTGAGAGAATGAAGGGGTCTAAAAGAAAACCTTCTGGTGTCTTTGAGCTCAGTGTTTGGTATAAGGGACGGTGGTTAGACGGTAGTGAAGTGCCAGTGCCTTTTGACTGTCATCCACTAGCTGTAGGGGTTCAGGTTTCGTCGTGTGAGATTAACGATGTTTGTGGAAGGTGGGCAGGGCAGAGTGGAGGTCAGAGGATATCCCATGCAGCGGATCATCCTCAGACCATCTGAGGAGCCCTTTAATGCTGAGGAAGCTAGGCTGACGGAGGAAGGTGAGAAGGGTAGACTGGATGTTTTCTCATGATCCTGGCTGACCTGGGGAGGGAGGCTCCATGGCTCTGGGGGAGGGAGGCTGTTAGGCTGTTGGCTCTGGTGATGGCTCTGAGTAGACAGCTGATGTTTAGGAGCAGGTGGGGTGGCGCTCTGTCCACAGGTGCTGCACAGATGCCTCCAGAGCGAGTGAGGGAACAGAGCGAGAGAGCACCAGTCATCCAGGGACACTGGGACACTGGGGCAGGAGCGGCTGTACACTGGAGACCCCCCTGGTCCTGGTCTTGTCTCAGCCACAGCTCCTTGGCCCCTCACATCTGCTGAACCAGTCTGGTTGTGGGCGAGCAATTACCCACACCACACGGTGCAGGACCATGAAGGATCCTGGGAAAACAGGAGCACAAATGCAATAGGGATGTTTTTTGTTAGTTTACAAAGAATAACTGCAATCTCTTATTAGATAACTGATTCAGTGTGATCTTATTCATTTTCATCTTAACCCAAAGATAGAATGTTTTTGAGGTTGATCATTCTATCACTAAAACAATCTGCTCTCAGTTATGTCTCACATGTCTCCCTCTTCAAAGGGGCATTTTCAAGGAGGTCTTTGAAAGCCATCAAGATGAATAAATGGAAATGTACAGGAAATGCTGTCCAATTGGTGTCATGATTGCTGTTTGGGAGACTCATAATTACAGATAGAGGAATACAGATAAAAGAAGTGAGGCTGGTAATGGGAATCTGTTTGGAGAGGAATGGATTCTAATAACTCATTTTGCCTAATAAACTATAACCGATTTAATCTCCACCTTATCAGGCCAAGATTTCACCACTTTCCTTTTTAATTGGCTATTTTGTAATCCCGAGTCCCAACAGAGTGGATGGTCTGTCTCCCTCTCCTGAGAGTTAGCATGAAATCAGTTTGAAACGCTGTGTCAATCTCATTCTGAAGTGGCCATCTGGCCAATATACAGGAGCTGGGGATGGCACACTGAACCATGGGGTCTCTGTGAGGCAATCATCAGCAGATTTACACAATGTGTTAATGCAAATTTAATAGAGATTTCCTATCGGCCACTTTAATCTTCACTGTGTCATCAGTGTCAGCCTGACTGGAGCTTCTACTTATACCTATCTCCTAGAGAGAACACACTATCGAGCTTCAGAGGACTGGCTCATGTACTGCACATGAGCTGTTTTGGATCAAATGTTGAAAACAGTGACTATAATGATATGCACAGGTTCCATCTGAACATGATAACTGTATACATTTACATAGCTCATATACAAAACATGATTCTGATTTTGACACTAGGTTATAGCAGAAAATGTAATATGTAGAATGCATAAGGTAGCATTACATTAAGTTATATGGCTTATGTTTCCTCATACTGTATAAGATATTGAGTTACGTCCCCATGATAGTAATAACATAAAAACAAACTAATAACCACTTTCAAAAGGGACGTGATTGCTGTACATTTCTTTCTTGATTGCTTGTATGGGGTATCTACAAATATTGCATTTGTTAAAGTTGATTTAAGTAACTAGTAGTGTTTTTAATTCAAATAAATTGTGATGTTATCTCATATCATTTCACTCTCTGCTCCAGAGCAGAACAGCAACAATAGTATGTAATGAATTGTTTTTATTTTTGACAATTTTGTAAATATTTTGAAGTCACAGTGATTATATTTGCTCAACTTTGCTTTTGAGACTGGTCTTTCAATGTTATCGGTAAACGCTGAATTCCAAAGCAATTAAATGTTTTTGCAGGGCACACAGAAATATTCTCAACGTTGCATTGTCATATCCACACAAGACAGGAAATAACATGTAAATGCTTGACAGCAGTTCCATGCAAACCTTTGATTTCATTTCAACTTGAATGTTTTTTTTTTTTTTAACAAAAGCGAAGAGGTGGATAGAGAAATAGAAAAATGGATATCAAAATGTAAATGTTCCCTTTCTGTTTAATTGGACCGGCACGTTTACTTCACTTGAATGGCGAGGCCCTGTGCTGAGATAAGTAAAGTGAGCTGTTCCACTGAAACGAGAAATAACTGTTTCCTTTCAGTTCAAAAAGGCTGTGCTTTATGGCATTTATGCATGATTGGATGCAACAGTGTAAACAAGTCTCTCTTCTCTGTCCTCTGGGTAAACCCCCTATGTGTCTGGAGACTTAAACGGGCCTGTAGAGTTCCAATTGCATTTCAACACATTTCATTCGCTGTGTTTTTTTTAAAACATACTGTACATATGTCATTCAAGATCACATACAATTGAAAAAAGGTTTTAAAAAAAGAAAACCATAAAATACCTGTGCTTCTATTTATAGCTGTGAGATGATTCTGGCAATATGAGACACAATCACCCAGGAGATTCTGTGTAAGTAAGTCAATATGACATGAATCAAGATGGAGGACATTTTAAATGGTCCACAGTTACAATGGTGCCACCATCATGAGGTGAGTTAAGAGCAAATATTTTTATCCTATATAGCTTCAGAATAATGGGAAAAGCCCCTACATTATTGCCAGTTCTTCCTGGAAGCTATAGAGTCTGACATTAATCCTGACTGTCTTGATGCAATAAAAACCACTAGCGGTGTTTCACATTTCTCTGTGGTGATGCTTTAGAAAAATATAGATCTGCAGACAAACAAAGATATCCAGCCTTGATTGTTTCAGATAATTTTCCTGGGCTCTCATTGTTCCCTTTGTTGTACATGAGAGAGACATTACACCCATGGCAGGATATGACCTCATTTGCTGAGGAGAAGAAATTTAATTAACAAGGCAAACAATGTCTGCGACTATGCCTCAGCAGCAAAGCCTCCAGGAAATAGCTGCTACCTTTCAGTGCTACCCAAACTGGTTCAAGCAGAGCTTGACAGACAGATTTGAAAACCATGATTTGTTGTTAAATCACTGCACTTTGTGGCTTTAAATCAATAAGTCACTTAAGATCATAGAGAAAATATACACACCGTAACAATTGCACACCAAACAGCATAGATAAGGCCATGCTCATGAAAACAAGATGTGTGGAGTTTGTTAAACAGATGCCAGCTGAGCTGACAATATGCTCCTGGTCCTCAGCTGTATGAAAAAGCATAGGACCCTATGGGCCCTGGCATTATCAAACCAGTTAGGCACTTTGTATTACACTAGAGCACCTTTGAAAGGAAAGGCACTGATGTGCCAATGTATAAACACGACATGGAATCTCATGTTAGACCTACTAAAACTTTAATGAAAGGGAGTAGAAATACACCTACAATCACAAATGTTTGTTACCTAATGATGTCTGTACCATGTCTCTGCTGCTACCATGTTGTGCTGCTACCATGTCGTGTTGTTGTCATGTTGTGTTGTTGTCTTTGGTCTCTCTTTTTGTAGTGTTGTGGTGTTTCTCTCTGGTCTGATGTGTGTTTTGTACTGATTTGTATTTTTTTTTTATCCCTCGTCCCCGCAGGAGGCCTTTTGACACTTGGTAGGCCGACAATGTAAATAAGAATTTGTTCTTAATTGAATTGCCAAGATGAAATAAATAAATAATAAATGTCGAGCAGACTTTATTTGGTACAGAAACCATCCAAAGATTTTCCCACTTGGGACCTTCTCCAGATCAGTCATCCTGTCCCCTTGTGTTTCAGAAAAGCATCCCCAAAGAATGATGTTTCCCCCTCCATGCTTCACGGTTGGGATGGTGTTCTTGGGGTTGGGATGGTGTTCTCATCCATCCTTTCCTCCAAACACGTATAAAACATCCATAATATAAAACGTAACAGGAGGCAGCCTTGCCCCATGCCTCGTAATGACTTACACACCATTGTTTTATCTCTGTAGGGAGTGAGGGATTTCAGATCTACTCAGCTAAATGAAACCGTGAGATACCCTTGACAGAATGTCCACTACATTTCCCAGAGATATTCACATTATCTGTTTAAGACATCCGAACACCTCCGAGACAATCAAATCTCTCACTTCTGGTCTAAAGCAACTGGTTTAATGACAAAGCAGTAAATAACGTCCATAACTCCACACCGCTTGGCTGTTATCTGATTTATCTCTCTAGTCTGCTGAGGTGATTTGACACCCTACTATAGAACAGGACAGGGCTATTGGCTGAAATAAAAGCCATGACTGGATTGTTTTATTGTCTCCTCAAATGGTCAAGAATGTCATCTTGACTTGTAAATTCCTTTCATAATGTACAAACATCTTTCCGGCTCCATTCCAGGAAGAACAATGGCTTGACAGCCCAACCAGAAATAGAACCAGTGCCCCATTACCCATGAAGCACATTCATGATAATGATGGGCACCATTACTCGCCTCTCTTCTTTGTCTACTGTGCCGTTCCCAACACTTCTGTACTGTACAGAGGGACTAGCAGCATCTCTACATCCAACATCTCACTGGATGTGAACTTCTCGTCGTCAATTACATGAAGCACAAACAGCAGATCATGCAGTGAAAGTCACACCAGAGAGTTGTTATATTTGTTTTTCCCCCGTCCAGATTATTCAGTATGGGAGCATATAATTGGTTTTCTGTGATATTAAATTCGTAGCTAAAGAGAGCTGCATCAAAAGCAGAAAGCAGAGCAAAACAATTTTAAGCCTAATTTGGTAGGAGACATGACTGGCCCAGTGGCAGCGCGCAACACAGCCAATTACGATAAGGATTAAGCGCTCGCAATCAAAAGATGGAACAAGATAATGTGCAGAGATACATTTGGAACACAAGCAATTAATTGAAGAAGCATGACACCCTGGCTGCTAAAGATGAAGGAGGAGATGAGGTTTTAACACTTCATCATTATTAATGACAAAGACGACTGATTTGTCCCATCTCACAGCAAAAAGGCTGCCGTATGTTTTGGAGAAGCCAGACTGTGCTGTCAGGAAGTCTTCACTGGGCTGCATGGCGTCCTGTGGCTGCTGTCTGTCTATTACTCATGTGCCTAGTGAACCCAGGAGGCAGAAAATGGCTGAGTTCACGAGGTGATTAATGAGTGCTCTGCCAATGTCGTGTCAAAATTGGACAAAATCCGATTGTTAACACTGAACTTCTCACAGGACAGCCACGATGATGCACTCCTCTTATAGTAAATCCATTTACTTGAAGCTATGGAATCATGATTAATAACATCCTTCAGTTTTGTAAACATACAGATAGAATCATATTTACTTTTTAACCCACTGGGTAGGTACAATTCCTCTAAAGCCCAGATGATGTTTGTAAAGAGGTATGGGGTGGAACGAATCAGAATATTCTGACTAATCTGTCTATGCTGACTGTTCAAGCAAAGGAGAGAGCAGCTCTGTGTCTGAGATCACAATGATTGGACAATAGGTCACCCTCTCACAGTATATAATATATAGGGAAGACACTAATTGAATAAGCTGTGCTGCTAACCGTCCAACTGTTAGGAGAGATGAGGAGATGAATCAGTAGGAGAATGACTGCTGAGGGAGAGGAGCGTGTCATTCTAGCTGTTGAGTAATGACTGCTGCTCTCTCTTGATCGTCTGAACCACCCTTCTCTGCTGCACCAACTCGGCCCCAATTAAAACCACAAGTGGTCACTGGGTTATTTCTCCAGAGAACCGCTGAAATGAAGCTGTACGTTTCATCGGTGTATCCTGGTTGGAAAGTCAACTTGACAGAACGCAGGGGCACTTGATAAACAGGCTATCTAGGGCACACACTGTATTGCAGGCCTCTCAGGGGCGTTGTCAAAACCCCAGACATTACAGAGAAACCCGAAGCAAATTATCCTGACATGGATGAAACAATAGCAAATTGGACAAATGATATAATTTGAGTCCTATAGTCCCCAGCAGAGCCCTGGCTGTTCCCAACACTCACAGGGAATTGGAAATAAGAATAGTGTTTGTAGTAAAGGTCAGGTGAGATAGTGGCTCTCAGCATGGCTCTCTTACTGAAAAGGAAATAGGATTCCCTGAGAAACATCCCAGACACCCAATGTCTTCATTATGGTGTTGCTGTTTTGTAATGCACTCTCTATTAAAGGCACCCTGTTTACATTATTCAAGAGTCTCTTTATCAAAATAAGAGCAGGTTTGATGGACCTGTTGAGGTGTCACTGACAACCGTGAATCAGCCACATCTGATTTTCTGCACACTATAAATCACAGGGCTGGTGTTGCTCTGCCACAAAGTGCTGTCGTTCACTGGTTATAGCTCCACTGTTAGACGACGGCTGCAAATGAACCCAGATCAGCAGAGAGATCTAAAACGACAAAAACGTCTATTTGTGACCTGATTCTTCCTCTGAAAGAAATTAAGACCGATGAAGAACCATTTTTTTTTGTCTTCATTGAAAGACTCCTTTGGGTTTTCGATGGAATTCAAGAGATAAACCACGAGGGGATAGTTGAATTAAATTGAAAGTTCTGGATGACTTCTACCCTTTTCAATGTTTGAACCTACTTCTGTGCCTTGATTTAACTTGTCTTAAAAATCAATTTGTTTTTTATGTCAGGGAACAAAGGTGTTTCAACAAGTTCAAGAAGACAAAGGTCACTGGGACGGAAGTTCTGAATGTTTGGCTATGTCTGTCTCCCTTGGCAAGAGAGGGGTTTGGAGGTAATCTTAGTCTAGACTGTGTGTGCTCGTTGCAGCAGGAGGGAGTCATACCAACTCATTAATCAGACCCTACTGACACTGGTAACCTTCCACCCCTCATAAGGTCAAAATAGCTCCTGCCAATGAGGAGAACTGTGGAACTAAGCAACCAGAAACAATGTGATGTTTTGTCTTAGTTTATGTTACTCTCATAAGGAGGCTGGTCAGCCTCAGTGGAGGTGAACACCCATTTAATGCAGTTCCCGGACTTCATCCACCAATAAAGATGGACATTACATGGCCAAGATCACTGGAGGGAGTCAGTAGGCTCTGGGAGCAATGACAAGAACTGGCTTTCTTTTGGTCACATCTACCTGCCTCTGTGCAGGGTCATTGCATAGCTATTTAGAAAATAACCCATTTACTGATAAAAGACAGCAAACCACAAACAAACTTGAAAAGTCTCAGGTTAAATCACACAAGGAGCAACTATAATAGTTTGTCAATTTCTGTTATCATGAATTACACTATGACCAAAAGTATGTGGACACCTGCAGCCCGCCAAACATCTCATTCCAAAATCAATATGGAGTTGGTCCTCCATTTGCTGCTATAACAGCCTCCACTCTTCTGGCTCGCAGTTGGCATTCCAATTCATCCTAAAGGTGTTTGAGGAGGTTGAGGTCAGGCCTCTGTGCAGGCCAGTCAAGTTCTTCCACACACCAATCTTGACAAACCATTTCTGTATGGTATTGTCATGCTGAAACAGGAAAGGGCTTTCCCCAAACTGTTGCCAGAAAGTTGGAAGCACAGAATCATCTAGAATGTCATTGTATGCTGTAGCGTTAAGATTTCCCTTCACTGGAACTAAGGGGCCTAGCTCGAACCATGAAAAACAGCCCCAGACCATTATACCTCCTCCACCAAACTCTACAGTTGGCACCATGCATTGGGGCAGGTAGTGTTTTCCTGGCATTTGCCAAACCCAGATTTGTCCGTCTGCCAGATGGTGAAAAGTGATTTATCACTCCAGAGAACGCATTTCCACTGCTCCAGAGTTCAATGGCGGTGAGCTTTACATCACTCCAGCCGACGCTTGGCCATGGAAACCCATTCCATGAAGCTCCCAATGAACAGTTCTTGTGCTGACGTTGATTCCAGAGACAGTTTGGAACTCGGTAGTGAGTGTTGCAAGGACAGGCGATTTTTATCATCTTCAGCATTTCTGGGAGCTTGTGTGGCCTACCACTTGTTCCTAGACGTTTCCACTTCACAATAACAGCACTTACAGTTTACAGAGGCAACTCAAACAGTGCAGAAATTGACAAACTGACTTGTTGGAAAGATGGCACCCTATGACAGTGCCATTTTGAAAGTCACTGAGCTCTTCATTAAGACCATTCTACTGCCAATGTTTGTCTATGGAGATTGCATAGCTGTGTGCTCGATTTTATACACCTGCCAGCAACGGGTGTGGCTGAAAAAGCCGAATCCACTATTTTGAAGGGGTGTCCACATACTTTTGTATATATAGTGAATGTTTCATTAAATATGTATGATGCTTATGTAAACATGACACCTGTTCAGACCACTTATTGCAGTTTATGACAATGGTGTCATAAATCATCACTTTGTAAGCTCCTTTTGCCACGCACAATCACAATGACATATGATACAGACAAAATATTTAATGATAGCATTAGGATAGGCGTAGCATGGATCTTTCAAATATATTGTTAGCCATTTCTCTAACCCCATGCTAAAGAGTCAAGTACTGTTGTCAATTCACCACACCTTTCCCTTGATTTGATCAGGCCCTCAGCCACACAAGTAGGTTACCGGAAAGAGGCACGGGAGAGCAGAAAAACACAGGGAAATGGGACCTTTAGCATTACCATGCATTTGCATCCCAGTTCTTGAGATGGTCTGAAGCCGATTGATTAATGGAGACAGGGCTTGGCGAGCCATAACAGGGCGTCTGCTCCGGTTAAGTGGTGCTTAGATTGTTTTATATCGGCTGTGATTAGAGGATGAAGCCCAAGAGTTTGATCGTTTAGAATCCCCCCCCCCCCCCCTAATCGCAGGAGGCCTTTCGATCCAACCTGCCCTGACAACTTCAATCAGACATGGGATACCTGTGCCAGTGGAAGCCTGTCAAAACCATGGAGTTGTATGAAGTGTAAAGAGAAGAGAGGGGCAAAATAAATCCACTTCATAAAGCCATAACCCTTTGTTATATCTTCATTCAGCATATGATTACAGTTTTGATCAACTTTACAGCACAAATGATTTACCCAATAGTAGAAGATCAGAGGCTATGCAAAGATGGTTGTAATTTAACAAAACCTCAAACTCTCTGGGGAGACGGCATTATTATCGACATCATCAAAAACAATCATGGCTGCATAAATTACTGCCTCTGTCTACACCCCATTGTCCCTTGCTTCTTCGTCACTTGCACAGATAACACACTATTACCATCACAAAGAACACAGCATAATGGAGCCGCCCAGCTGGTGGAAGAGGGACACAGTAATGAGCGTGACAAGCCGCAGTCAGTTGTCTGCTACGAGAAAACGTCTCACCCCATTCAAATGGTGTGTGTGCACAGTCAAACTAGAACACAGAGAGAGCATGTAGGCCTGTATTATGATGCCAGACACGGCCATTGAGGACACATTTGATCCATTTCAGAAGCACCTGCCACTGTCCTCAGATAATCATCGATACTTAACCTTCTCATTCAGCAGCCTGCTGGCAGGGTAGAGCTGCCGAGCTCTGTGGCCACCCCTGGAAAAATAACATGAGTGCCCCCCTGTCAAACCCCCCTGCCCCTCAGATGCACTTCCCTCTCCCATAAGTGAAATAGGTGACAGTTACATTATCATCACAGTCTGTTAGCTCATACGGTATCCTGTGTTTGAACTTCATCGTATGTCTACTTTCCCTCAGCTTTTCACTGTGTGAGTTGAGACACTCTAGAAAATCCCTGGCAGCTCATATATCAAGGGAGCTTCTCACAGCACCGCTCCTCTTTCCTTGTCAATGCACCGGGTAAGTATTTTAATTAGTTGGCTAATTGTCTAAGTAATTGGTAGACAACTTAGCTCAAAGAGTAATCAATCTCTACAGGGCTGTGTTCTATCACATCAAAGGATCTGTAATTAACACTGCTAACCGTGGGATGGTCTTTGACTGAGCTCGATAGCATGGGGGTGTACGATCACAGATAACACTAGGCTGAGCTGGGGAGATGGATCTGAGAGGCCTCCAATGAGCATCGAGAGGGGTTAGCATTATAGACACAACAAGCCCACTCCAGGCTTTTAACCAAAACACACATTAGAGAAAGAAGCTAGTCTCATTGTCTTACACATTTCCCATGATGCAATAGTTGCATTGAGTAGACAAAGCTAACGGTCACTACATTTGGTGGGCTTTCATACTTTAGGATTTGTATGGTTTTATAATTCAGAATTATAATTATTTTGTGTTGATATGAGTGAAATGCAGAGGCATAATCATAGCACTCACTCAGGCTGACTTAATTACTTAAAGCACTTCGTTTCTCAGTGAGGCCATTGGTTAAAGCCATGAATTGGCTTTAAATTGTAATCTAGTCACAAAACATTGACTGTTTTGATGTTTGATTTGTTTTCTGCAATTGTCACACCACCAACTAATCTCAAGGGACTTCAAACAATGAAAGTATGATCTCAAAACCTGCCAAGAAATTGAGGGCAAAACAACCCCAAATTTCATCAAAAAATCTATTTCACACTCTCTCCACTCAATTGTGACAGCAAAATGGCAATTCATTCTTTCCCATCTAATTAATATTTCCAAAGGAATAAACATTTTGATATAGGCAGTGTCAATTTCAGTTTGCTGTAACGCTCTACCCCAGCAGTAAGCAATTATACATCTGGGATGAAAAAGACTAATCATGCCTCAAATTGATCCATTTAGGGCATTTTTAATTTCCCCATTGTAGAAAACAAGATGTATAATGAACAATTATACAAACAGTCAATTTCAATCCTGTGCAGAAGACTTAATTAAAATTACAAATGAAAAATGGTCTGCTTACAGTACAGAAGTTAAATTATCAATTTCCAAATGGGGAAATGCTTTATCTTCACGCAAGTTAATGAAAAGTGACCTGAATAACAATAAAGACCATTGTATTTACAAATAAAGTCAGAAGAATAAGAAGCCCAGGCATGATGCAGTGAATGGGCATGAGGATATGACACAAGATGGCTTCTTCATTGAGATTAGTTACTGGGCCCTTTTCAGCAAGGCATTACAGTTCAGAATGATTTAGCTCTAACATCTCATCTCATCTATATACAGGCTTTATTCAGTGTGAACGATTGGGAGTCAAGTGTCATAGAGGCCCAAACGTCTAATTATGATGAAGTGTCCAGAGCAGGCAAAGGAGAGAACATGTGATTCCCTCAAGTCCCCCCCCCCCGGCTCCCTGCAGCAAGGGCCAGTCCACAGAGTCAGTGGCACTGACAGATTGACAAATAAGGTTAATAAGTACTTTCCACTTCTCCTAAAGCTAATCAAATATTAATCCTTGAGGTGTGGTCAGCAGAAAAAATAACAAACAATTGATAGGAAGGAATTGATTGAATTGATTCTCTCCCCTCGCAACGTTAGAGGCCATTCAAATTCCTTTAGCATCTGGGGACGTTGAACAGTCTAGCGAAAGGCCTTCTCCCTTTATCAGAGGGACCACTAACTAAACACAGCCTAAACAACAACATGCCTGATAAACCATTTAGTAATGTATTTATTTATTCATTTTACTTTACTGTATTACTGTAAAATTATAATTATTCTATTACTTTCTATCATTAGCACTGAATTAGTGATTGAGTTATTGATGGATCAGTGTAGCCTATAATCTCAGGTTCTAGGAATGATGTCTGATTCTGGGTTCTTTCTGTTTTATGACTCATCAGGGAACCCAACAAGCTAACTAGGCTAGCATTGGACCAATGGAGGACATATGAAATGAAACAATTACAGTATTTTGACAAAACATGAATGACACCTGGCAGTAGGTCCACTGACATCTAAAACAGAGCACTGACAGACAAATAAAACATTGGCAGTAAATTGGTGTTGCTATAGGATTCTTTTTTTCTCTCATCCCCCACAGAGCTCTCACTAATCACAAGCCCCAGGACATCTCAAGTCCTAACCTAGTGGACCATGTGAGCAGAGCCCACACACATACTGATAGGACAAAATTGGATCCAGTGAGAATGCAAAGAAGCTTATCAGCCACCACTTCCAGGCAGTGCTCTCTCCTAGAGCATATGTCAACATCATTTATTAGATGTGGCCAGGGACTAAATTATGTATGATCACAAAACGAAAAGAGAGAAAAAAGATTCTCTCCCGGTAGGTGGGTAGAATAATATTTGGAAAGAATATTAAATTATTAATAATTAGCCCTTGAGGGAGAATATTTGTTAACATTATCTGGTAAGTCATTTGTAATGCTTCAAGTCCATAATTAATCATATGGGATGTTTTGAATCATAATATAGATAATGAATGCATATTTTTGTCATTTAGCACTTTTATCCAAAGCGACTTACAGTCATGTGCTCATACATTTTACGTATGGGTGGTCCCGGGAATCAAACATACTACCTTGGTATTACAAATGACAAGCTCTGCCAACTGAGCTTCAAAGGACCACAAAGACCATATAGGCATTATAGACTATATACAGTACTAGAATTAAGGCTTTGGGTTAACAGTTAGTTGGACAAAGAGTACCGTTACTGAGGTCCATACAATAATTACTAGGATTTGAATATGTATCCCTTTGGTACTGTATATGACATAGCATTTGAATGTCCAACTCATTTTTAAATGTGCATTGGCCCAACAGGAAGTTAATCATGTGTTTGGAAATCTAGATAGAGTTTACCACTTCATATCTAATTTCATTTTTTTCCCCTCAGGATTTATGGATGGAATTGGAAACCAGTTTGTCAGTGTATTTCCATCAGTCCAACCTAACATACATTAAATACTTACTAAGTAGATATATTGCCAGATGAGCAGTTCCTCAACCAAAATACACTTCAGAGGTACTGTGTAATTGACTCTCCATCTAACAGTATGGAACAAATCCCACTAGCTCAGGGAGTCTACAAATTGCATTAAAAATACTAAATTGGCCCAGGATTGGATAGAAGCTCATGTTCCTCTTTATCCCATTAAACATGAAACAGTTTAATCTTCAAAACCTGCTGACACACTGGGAAATACTCAAACATGTGTGTTTGTTAAAAACATCAAGCCAAAAATGTTCCCTCTGAAAAATATACAGCAACTGCAACTAGCAATAGCCTACAACAACGGAAGCCCATGGGTTATTACCACTATAAAAACGATATACTCATAATCATGAATATCCTCATCAGTAGCAGCATAAGAAAATGCAGCTGTCTAGAGTCGGATGATGAATTCCGGTTGACAGTAAAGATCACGTTTCAGCATGCCATAAACTCACAGTGTAATGTCAAAAGCGAGACAAAGACTCAAACTGTCAAATCATCCGAGTTTCTCTGTCAGTGGCTTTTACCCGATTTGAACATGTTCCGCTCCTTTTGATTACATGTAAACAGGTTTTGACATGGGTCTGGTTAAATGAGTACGACATGCTGGGGGAAAAAAGGAAAGGGAAATGCCTGTGCAAAACCCAACCTGTCAACACACAGTACCTGCTTTAAGTCTCTTCCCCATTTCAAGCAATCTGTGGGAACCAGGCCTGTGGAGCCTAATCCTGTTTCCATCCTCACCCCCTCCTCTGTATCACACTTTCAATTCCACTTCCCCGTTCCTTTTGTGTGATTTTCATTTGATCTTGCTTTTAAAATTCAAAATCTATTCAAGCTTTTTTTTAGTTGAGTTTCATGCTGCAGCCGTGAAGCCCTATTTATGTTTTAGATTTGGAATAGCAAATCAAGTGTGTATGATTTAAGGGGGAATGCGAGTGCGAAATTCCCTGGCATCACCTTTTATGATTCTGTAGGTTTAAAATGTTAACAAGGGTGTTTTAGCAGGCTGATTTGTGCAGTATCAGCCTGTCGTTGGCTGTGTGCAGTCGTCTCAAGCCTCTGTGCTTGTGACATACGGCAATCAGGAGAAACTCACTCTTTGAACAGGCATTCCATCACTATCTCAGGTGAGGTGTAGACCATGGGAGTAGAATGGTAATGCTAATTCTATGGTCTAGACACAACACTGTACTAGCAACACAGACACCTGACTACACACAGCACCAATCAGATGCAAGGATATGACCGTCACAGGAAGTGATCGAATACCATTTTTTAAAACGCTTTTTATGTCTCCACTCTTTGTAAAGTAGACCAATCAAGTACACTCCTTCAAGATTCACTAAAGATCCCAGGGCTTACATGAGAGGGGTCTAGGAAGATCAAGTCAGCAAATGTGAAGAAAACATATTCCGAGACAATAGATGCTCCATTGCATGTCCAAACAACAGTACAGTGTGAATACCTGTTTTTCCACCAAAATGTGTGAAATAAGAAATAGGATTAGAGAACACATGTGTGATACATCATTTGCTTGGTTGAGGCGTCAGTGTAGATCTGTGAGCTGAGCACAGAGATGAAATGGAATAACCTTTTCTTTGTCATTTCAAATTGTGTTTTGAAATGTCAGCATGTATTACATTGTACAACAACAGTGCTTTGCAAAGCGAGAACTGTACAGTATGTAAAACAATAGGAATTCTCTGACAAAGCCACACAATACATAACCAAGAGCTGCAATGTCTATATTCTGCAGTATTAATGGCTTTTGTCTAATCCTGCTGTTCTGAGATTGAGACAACATGGAAATATTGTATCTACAAACCTACTGCAAATGACTGAGCTACATTATAAATAGGCATCCCTTTGGAAATATCAGTGTACTGTACTGACAGACAGAGAGAGTGAGACAGACACACACACACACACACACACACACACACACACACACACACACACACACACACACACACACACACACACACACACACACACACACACACACACACACACACACACACACACTCACTCCACTCCACTATGAATATTATATTGAGAAAAACTTTTGAACTGTTGCATTCAGAAATGTATTCAAAGAAATGCAATATTGCTCCTCCGTGAACAAATGACTATTTCTCATAATTCTCAACTGAAAACAAATTCCAAAGAGCAACACATCCGGCAGTCATGTCACATCATGAACTGATTCATGTGTATTAACATTCAGAGAGGATACAGTGGGTTGTTTTTTAAATGTCATGGTGAAATAAACAACGGAATAAATATCTTTAGGAAATTTGGTTTGGCACTGTGCATCAGAATATCGATTTAGCTATGTGAACCTCCGCTCAATCATTGTATATGTATGTATATGTCCAGTTATTACGAAAACACAGCATAGCTACCTATCACCAATATATGGCCACACTTGATACTCTGCCAGGCAGAAGGTGAGATATATAAACATAATAAGCCCTACTACTTCCTCTGATTATCTGACACAAGGTGCTGGCAGCTCTCCACTGTTTCTGGGATACAGTGAAATATCATTTCTGCCATATTGACACTGGAAGTGATAGCAATGACTGACTCTCTTCTGCGCTAGTGTGCTGCTTTACGCCACTCATCGTCAACATTTCAATAGGTAGAAGTAACGACCTGCCATGGCTGACACAGATTTCAGAGCGGTTTTCTCGGTCGTTTCAGTCGTTTGTGACCAGGCCATACTGCTGGAACTGCTGAAACAACATTAGCTACAAACACACTATTGGTGGTAAAGCACCACTGTAAAAACAACACAAAAAAAAGCATTAAAACAAGTACTACATCTAATGGACGTAGGGCCACTGGGTCAGTATGTCTACGTGGTGGTTATACCATTGACATTGTGAAAGAGAGTTGAGTTCTTTTTAGAACCATTATTAGGGCACCCGTAGTAGAAGAACTCGGCCGTTGTTTACCATAAAATGACAGCTGAGGTTAATAATGGTTAATAATCAAATGCTATGTTGCATTAAAACCAGGCAGAGAAAAATTAGCGTACACCTTTTACTCTAATGGATTTCTGGTATTCTCTGAAAAGTACACACTTCTGTGTGGAGGCAGAGGTATTTCCATGAAAGCTAGGCAATAATTAGAGCACAAGGTCACAGGCCATGAATTCATAATTCAAATGATTTGCCTAAGTAGAATATTACAATGAATGTGGGAAAAATACACTAGAAACAGAGAATTTTTGGTAAGCATTTAAAATGTACTGTTTACATGTCTGTATGGAATGAATGTAAGGTGGCTTTTGTCATGCTCCAGACTAAAGTATAGCAGAGATTTGAACTATTTATTTCCCAAGCATTGTGTGTCTGGCCTAGTCTTTAGTCTATAGACTAGAGCAACAAAATAATATGAAAATGTTCTACCTCTAAGTGGATAATGGATATGGTATTGAGCTTTCCCATGACATTTAGAGGTTCATTTGTGCTGGTTTCATGGTTACTTATTGATGGCCGACCCGGATATTTCCATTCATCACGCTTTTTATTGACAGAAATGATTAATATACCGTCAAATCAAACAGGATGGTAAGTCTGGAGTGGTGTTGTGCCATAAACACACAGTGCTGAGACTACTTTTTCACGTCAAATTGCACGTGCTATTATACTAAGGCCAGGTATGAACCTCAATCTCAGCTCTTTGAACTCAACAGCTCTCAGTTCCTCAATCGCATTACCTGTAGGAATCAAATAAGTTCAACATAACCCCCGCATATAGCTATGTCAAGGTCAACCACATCTGCATATTCAATCAAAATGGGTATTGTGGTAAACATGCGATTAGATACTCCCACAAACCTAACATTTTGTCTGTTTTGAGGGATGGGTTTCTTCCTGACTGGTCAGAGATGTATGGCGAGAGGTCACAGTGTCACTGATCCAGCATGTCCAGCTTTGATCCAGCCTATCAACTCTACCTGGGAAGACAGAGGAGAGGAAGTAGGAAGGAGAGATTCTTCACAGCCTGGTATCTGCTCCTCCTGACCACAGATTTGCTTCCTCTATCTGCCACCTTTCTGACAGCCCTGGAGAATCAATTGTTTCGCTTTTTGCCCTTCCACCAAGAATGCACTATCCTCTGATAAGGTTTTTCACTGTTTGCTAAATTCCCCTAACTTTTTGCCAGTTGTTGTCACATGTATTGAGTCAGTGAAGAATTGTTTGGGATTGAAGGTGTAATCAGATTATTTTAGATGCTGAAGAAGTACACTGTGGAACCCTCCACCATATGCATTAACAATTAGGAAGTCGCAGACACCTCATCAGACACGGCGTTGACACTTGTAGTCAGCACACATGAAAATGGATGGCATTTTTGTCTGGGAAATTTGTTCAAGTCATAAAACATACAGCTCCGTGATTCTTAGCCATCTTCTTTATAGTTTCTCCTCCCGTCTCATCTCTCATCCACTAATTCCAAGCGGTTGTGCCTAAATGTGTATAATTTCACATCCACCGATTCACACGGCATGTCACCAACTCAGAATGAAGAATACTTATGTTCAAAGGAGTCCTAATATGGAGTGATGGGGGGCCTACAGTAGCTCAGAGCTCTTGACACACAGCTGTCTTTGCTGTAAGTCTTGGCAAATCCACTCTACAAAAAAAACCTCTCTTGAGAATTCTTTGTGTGGTAAATTACGTCTGCTCTGAAGTTACAGTGGAAAGGGCTCTGTACCTTTACCATTGAATGGTAGCAAACATGAAATGAATGATTAGGCTCAATGTATGAACGAAAGGCTATTAGATTACATTTCCAATGACCGACTAAAAACATCCACTGTTTAAAGATCTTGACACGTGGTTAAAAAATGTCAATAAGTAAACACATTAGATACATAGAGTATGGTTACGAGGCAAGGTTAATCTCCTGGGTTAATAAATACAACATGGGGCCTCCCGGGTGGCGTAGTGGTTAAGGGTGCTGTACTGCAGCGCCAGCTGTGCCACCAGAGACTCTGGGTTCGCGCCCAGGCTCTGTCGTAACCGGCCGCGACCGGGAGGTCCGTGGGGCGACGCACGATTGGCATAGCGCCGTCCGGGATGGTTTGGCCAGTAGGGATATCCTTGTCTCATCGGCAACCAGTGACTCCTGTGGCGGGCTGGGCACAGTACACACTAACCAAGGTTTCCAGGTGCACAGTGTTTCCTCCGACACATTGGTGCTTCCGGGTTGGATGCGCGCTGTGTTAAGAAGCAGTGCGGCTTGGTTGGGTTGTGTATTGGAGGACGCATGACTTTCAACCTTTGTCTCTCCCATCTTTTAATGAGACAAGATAGTAGCTACTAACAATTGGGTACCACGAAATTGGGGAGAAAAAGGGGGTCAAATTTAAAATAATATAAAAATTAAAAAAATACAAAATTTCTCCTTGTTGGAAGTTCATCTATCTGCAAGCTTTGTCTATTAAGGTTAATTGTATGATTGCATTTGTCCTTTGTGCTCACCCTTGGGGTCGAGAACAAATGACAGCACTCACTGTGTTCATTTTTTTTCAATTCGTCTGTCTGCAACGCAAACCACGGTAAAAGTTCATCGTTTTTTTTGTGTAATGAACGTTACATTATTTACGTCATGAATCATTGATGAACCTGAGGAGAACTTCACAGTCCCTGAATGGGGAACGGCTGATAATCAATCCCTGTCTGTGGCAGCTCTCCAACAAAACAGTCATTAGAGGCTACTTCTGTCACTCTCGCTGGTGGTTTGAATCATCTTTTCTTTTTTTTAACGAAATAACCTAACCACCTTAATAATAGAGGCTATTATCTGCAATGAGGGTATAGATTACAATGTTATCTAAGGTGGTGTAGCAGTTTTGTCATTTGGAAATAAGCACTGAGATATTCTACCTGTCTGATAAGGACTCAGACAGTGAAGTCCCCTGGTGCTTTGAATATACGGAATGCAAGTTAAATGACAGAGTCCTTTGAATGAATACACTGTACACTTCTCATGCACTGCTGCTATGAAGCACTGAGCTGAGATACTGATGAGAAAACACCATTCGTGGTGTTTTTCAACCTCACCAAGCTTTCTTATCTTATTTGATTCCCCATTCTCCTTTTTAGTTGATTCAATACATTTACTATTTGCATAAAACTGTCCGGTAAGATTATCTTCACTTATTCGATCTATCCTAAGAGTCACCTTGTTCAGGATCTTATAGGAATAATGAGATTTTAAATTGGAAGACACTCACACAGAGAATGAGCCATTTACAGTTAATTCATCCCATTGAGGTACATTGCTTAGAGGTATTGGAGGGTTTAGATTTTCATTCAAGCATCATATTTAACAGTGTCTGCTTCCCTCCACTTTACTTGCATTGAAATTTAAATGGCCTGAATCTGACAGATCCAATATTGCGGTCCACCGTTGCTATTTTCCTGAGAGCAAATATATTGTCAGAATCCCTTTATTGACAGAGAATAAAGAGTCAGAAAGAGGGTGATCACATGGGGGTCCATTCTCCTGGGGTTCCTTCTATTCTGCAGATCTCAATGGGAGCCACCAGTATTTTTTACTGGCCCTATTTATAGATAGACTGATTCACATCAGGGATATTGATTCTCATCAACTCCATAGTGTGGGAATTTGAAAAGGATTTTGTATGATCATTGGCTTTGATGCATGATGAAACAAACCTGTTGGCAAATTAAACAACATATCTTCAATTACTCAATTAACATCACACAGAATATACACACTGTGTGTGTGTGTGTGTGCGTGCGTGCGTGCGTGCGTGCGTGAGTGAGTGAGTGAGAGAGAGAAGAGAGCACGAGCGAGAGAGGGTGGGGTTAATTGGCTTTTTATGACTCCAATTAAATAACATTATGCATATACTGGCTTAACGGCTTATATGTGGCCTCCATTAACAATGTCCTCTTGATTGGTTCTTGAGCTTAAGGTCTTCTACAGCTCAGCTACTGCTTGTCATGGACTTTAAACCCATATGTGAAAAAAGCTTTGAAAATAATAATAAAAAAAGATTCATATTGGATGTGCTTAAAATCCTGAAAAGGAGAAAGATGATGAGAATACCTCTGTCGGTGCACAGCACCTATGGCAAAACAACATTTGTGCATTGTCAACCTTCAAATGACAATTAAATGAAATAAATCTCCAAATTAAGGCACTGGTCTGTTATATTTAAAAAGCGGTGGCGGTGGAGAGAAAACAAGCATTTGCCTGTCCTGAAGCTGAATCTGAAGCAAAGCTGGTGAGGTGTTAACTAATCTCTGGTGGCCAGTCTATGCACTGCCGCCTCTAATTGCTCCCTGTATTTCAGTCTGGTGTGAGAGCAGCCTTTGTAGCAAGCGCCCAGCTGGCCCCCAGAGGTCTCACACCTTCATTATCACTCTTTATTGCACAACCTTATACGGGCACTCAGCACCAAACAGCCGGCCCGTTAAAAATAGAGCCTTCTCTCCTCCTCTCCTCCATCTCCTCCATCTCCTCCCTCTCTCCTCCTCTCCTCCTCTCCTTTTGGTGGTTTCAGTTTTAATTACCAACATGGAGCCAAAGCCAGAGTCCTCAGCAGGCTGGGGTTTTTTGTTCACTAATTAAAGTGAGGAGGGAGTTTATTGAAGGGACTCTGACTCTGCTCTCTCATCTATTATTAAGAGGGCAGGACAAATCATTTTCAAATTTAAACGCTGAAACCTGTCCAGGGACAGCTACAGCACAGGGGCTGGCTGGATGGCTGGTTGGGGGAAGGTGGATCGAGGTAAAGTTGACAGTGTAGTAAGGCAGTCAAGGAGGCAGATTAAAAGGGGGAGAGGAGAGAATGGGAGAATGGAAAAATGAGGCTCACATCTTCCTTCAAAATACACATATATAGGTCAGGTTTAAGTAGGTGTACCACAAGGGTGCATCCTAGGTCCAATCACTTTTGCTATCTGTTTTTGTGGATACTTCAACTTTGATTTTAAAAGTGGAAAACCTAACTACACTACAAATGTACCACATCACACCACCAGTATCAACAAGTCTAATGTAGTCCTGTCAGGATTGAATGCTGGACCCCACTGTGTGCTCTGAGTAAACAGTGGGCATAAATACCAAAACAGCAGGCTGGTAATGTGAGAGCACAACTTCTGGGACAGATTGATGTTCCTAGTGATTCTCTAACCCATCCTGTCTCACACTTCTAATTGTCTAAACAGCCATGACCCTGACAGCTGCACAGGTACCTCAGTCAAAGAGCTCCATTCAGAGAGGACTCACTGAAAAAAGAAACAAACAGCTGAAAACAACAAGTTTGAGATGTGGCAAAGCCAAATAGAGGACAACAAGTCCAACAGTAAAGTACTGCAATCTTTTCAGAATTCACAAAATATATGTAAAATGTAAAATGTCAATATGGTCTTTTAAATAAGTACACAAATAAGAAACACATTCAGAAGTGAGCGTGAACAAAATAGTCTGTTTCCTAATATCTTTTAATCTGGCATTCTAACCTTCATAGGTGGAAAGAAAGGGAGAAAGAATGAATTTCGCTCGGGTGAGGAGCCAGTGAATCTTCCTTTGGCCTAACAAGCAGCTCGCATCCTTAGGGCAATTAGTCACTGTCAAATGGGGGCATATGTAGAAACCTCTGCATGCTTGTTAAGTACAAACCTACATAGAGGTCACTGACATTAAGAAAAATGCAATGTTACCACAGAGCTACATAACATTTTCCAAGGTATAAATGTCAGATAAAATGAAATCTAATTAAATATTCTTGCTAGTATTGATATAAAACAATACTGAAACAGGTTTGTACTGTATTTGCTTAATTTCAATAATACAACAAAGTAGTGGATGCAATGATATCCAAAATTGCAATTGAATTCAGATACTGGGGTTATACACAAACACCTATAACCTCTATTAAGAAAATAAATTGCCCAAATAGGTGCATGCATTTGTTTTAAATCGGATAGCAAACACACATTTAGGTGACTGTGAGACTTAAAATTGAATTTCACAGGGTTTCAATGTGTCAGATTGTTTAATTTCACTATTTATATGCATTAGAAAAAGGTACATTTCTTTCTGGGGATGGATTTTTCCAATATATAGAGGGGAGGATATATAGGTCAGAGACGTCCACGCCTTATCAGTAATTCACCATTGCCTGGTTATTAAGGACAGCTTAGGTGGAGAGGGCTGGAGTACCAGGAGGGGTTAAGGTGAATTGATTGCCTGTGGACATGTTAAACATGACCCTGTCAGGTCTCCACTCCAGTCCCAAAATGCACCAACCTGTGCGCCTCACTCCAAGTAATCAGCTGTACAGATGCTTTAATCAAATGCAGAAGCCCCGAGAACTTCCCCCCAGGGACTTTTCTACCAACTTGGAAATAATCGAAACCTGCGGCAACAGACATTTGCACTGTTATCGTGTGAGAGCATAGAAAATGCTTCTTGATCTGAGCCTTCTTAATGCTTGCTCCAAAACTTAATTGTTTACGGGTGTAATAGAAACGGACGGTGTGTTGTTGTTGTTTAAGGTTAAACAGATCGGAAAGTAATCACGCGAGTGTCTGTTACTCTGCGTGCCGGGTTCAGATACAGCAGCTTGCGGCAGAGGGGGCAGTGGGAGAATAATTATAGGGTAACTTGGGCTCAATCTGTCTGTGGGTGCCCTCCCCCTTCCAAGGGGTGTTTCCCTTGATTAGCCCAACTCAGGGTGCAGCCCCCTCTGCGAACGGCAGATTGAAGTTCATCACGGGGGTCTCAGCTGCCAGTGTGTTGCGATGAATTGCCTGCTGTAAGAAGGTGTTGACAGGACCAGCTGGACATCAGAGAGTGATGATGAAAAGAAAGGGAAATTCAGAGTCACCCCAGACACAACGGCCCATTGGGGACAGAGAGGATCGGTCACCTGCTGGCAGGGGCAGAACTGCAGCCACAGCCAGGCCAGAGGGGGTGATTGGACTGTAGGCCTAGCTAGAAGAAGCAGGGCGGCCTCTTACCCCTTTGTGTGTCACTGTCCCCATTCACTGAGGTGCACTGAGACGCATACTGCTCTAGAATTACTACCATATACACTGAGTATACCAAAAATTAGGAACACCATCCCAATATTGAGTTGCACCCCCCCCCCACACTACTTTGCCCTCAGAACAGCCTCAATTTGTTGGGGCATGGACTCTACAAGGTGTCGAAAGCATTCCACAGGGATTCTGGGTCACGTTGACTCCAATTCTTCCCACAGTTGTGTCAAGTTGGCTGGATGTCCTTTGGATGATGGACCATTCATGATACACATGGGAAACAGGTGAGCGTGAAAAACCCAGCAGCGCTGCAGTTCTTGACACACTCAAACCGGTGCACCTGGCACCTACTACCATACCCTGTTCAAAGGCACTTAAATATTTTGTCTTGCCCATTCACCCTCTGAATGGCACACATACACAATCCATGTCTCAATTGTATCAAGGGTTAAAAATCCTCCCTTTCATCAACACTGATTGAAGTGGATTTAACAAGTGACATCAATAAGGGATCATAGCTTTCACCTGGATTCACCTGGTCAGTCTATGTCATGGAAAGAGCAGTCGTTCTTAATGTTTTGTATAGTCAGTGTATGGCTTTTGACACTAGTATAGATGATCTACAGTCAGTTCACAGTACAATAGTACTCATGTGTCCTCTTATCTCACGCTAGCACATGTCATCACTGCTGGTAACTAATGCTATAGTGAAAATGAGGTTTTATGGTGAGTGTTTTGGTGAATAGAGCCTGGTTCTGCACATGCCCTGAGGTGAGCAAAAGCTATATTGGTGTGATTCTACCATTCAATGTATTAATGAACTGCCTTAAGGTGCAAATTAGGTTTTAATGGGTGTTACTTTACTGGGATGTCTCTACCTCACACAAAGCACCCCTCATTCACAATCCCCATTTTTTCTGCCTCTGCAAGAATAACCAATTACAGTTTATGACCACTCCACTATGAAATGCAAATGAAATGCAAAAACATCATCATTTTTAACTTATTAAGATAAGATTGCACATTAGTTTGGATGTCATGATACTCAACTGAAATCTTTTCTCCTCTAAGATGGAATACATCGCTCAAGTGGCAAATCCTTTTACCCCAAATGGGCCACTGGTTTATCAGGAACAAGGCCCAACCATTCTGTAGTTTACATTGTGGTTCCTGTTGTTTGAACCCTTTTTCTGCTTCCTTCCCTACCCAAACATCACTTGATTATTACTTTGGGAAGGCGTATCATGTGTATTGTTGGGTTGTATCCCTGTCAAGGAAAAGATGGTGAGATTTTATTCTGGTGCCTAATGCAGTATGTCTGTGTCCATGGTTCCCTGGTTATGATAACATGTCTCTCAGCATCCCTGACACAAGCCACTACTTAATTAGAAACCATCAGACCAGCCCCAGAGGAGAGGTAAGGACAGGCGGGGAGGGGAGGGGAGGGGAGGAGAGGAGAGGAGAGGAGGGAGGAGAGGAGAGGAGAGGAGAGGAGAGGAGAGGAGAGGAGAGGAGAGGAGGAGGAGAGGAGAGATGATTAATGATAAAGCTGCTTGGAAAGAACCTCTGACAAAACACAACATGTCACCGGGCGTGCTCCAGAGTGAACTATGGATGTATTATCTCCTCCTTTAAAGCCACGTCGATTATTTATGAGATCAAACCCTGATTTAAGCTCCGATTTGTTTATCAAGCTCTGTTGGTTCAACACAATAGGAGCTATGTGATACTGTTTGTTTGCTTTCCTAAACCATATGGTTCCCCCTGTATGCTAAAGCCAAATTCAGAGCAGATATGCTAATGGCGGTGTCAGCCAAGGAAAAGAGTGTCCGAAGTCTATGGGGAAATTTGAAGAGCCCTGTCTCTCTTTGTGTCTAATGGTTGAATTGCATAGCATTTTTTTATGGTTTGACACCTCGGCTAAAGCTCTGGGTGAATTGCAAAATCAATTGCTTTATTGATCTATAACTAATTAGGGGAAGATAAACGGTCTAACTACACACATACTGCCCATCTGATGGGCCAATAGAGTATCATATATATTTCTCCAGTATTGGAGGATTTCAGGAGAGCTTTAGGAGGGATATCTAGAGGTATTTCAGGCCTTGTTAAAGTGTAGTACAGTATGATGAGGGAAATTGATCATCAAAGAGCATGTATTGATATCATTTCTTAAAGGAAATGTACAGCGTTAGATTTGTGTGTAATGTGTAGCATAATTATAAAGACTTAAAGATAAAATAAAGCTTTAGTATATGTTTTGTCTTCATTTTCTTACCTAATTATTTGCTTTTTTATGTCAATTTACAACCATAGGCCTATTAAAACTGCTTCTCCTGTGTGACTATTGCTTTATTGGTTGTTGTAACAGTCACAAGTGATCAAACCCTAATTAGTTTCAGCTGACAGGGCGTGCCCCTCAGGTCAAAGATCCTGACTGATGTCATGGGGATGATGGTGAGGAGAAAGGGTCAGGGAGGAGCCAAGGGTTCAACCTCTCTCATTACCGTGGCAACCGCTGCTCGTCAACACCCCAACTAAATATCTTTGTGCTTATAGTTCCTATTATAATCGCTTGTAGATATTATGTTCGAAGGACTGTTTGTGATGCTTGTTTGTCATGCACCACCTCTCTCATGTTCCTGGACATGTGTCTTGTGTAGCAGGACAAGTTGGTCCTCCTGGACAGACTTAGAACCAGGGGCTCCCTCTGTAGGAAGGTTCTAGAACTGTGCTCACCTCACAACAGTGGCCTCACTCACTGCAGCTGAGCTCAATCTGAGACAAGACAAAATGCTCTCAATCCTTGATTTGTCATAACAGATGTTCCAAAAACTATTTTCCCCTTCAAGCCTAAAGATCAGAAGAAGTAAATGAATAACCACTCCCTCCCATGTTAAGTCCCCAGACTCAGTTCTTAGCCAGTACTAAGTGCCCTTGTTGACTCAATTGGATTAGCACTAATATGTAAACACAGGAGGTAAGAGGAGTAATCCTCTAATGAGAAGAGAACATTTTTTAAATAAATAAGTGGAAATGCCATGTCTTCCCTTTAACTGAGGCGGATGTCGTATGTAAGCTGGATTGATTGAAATTGGGTCTTAAAGTTCGAGCCCGGAGATGTTCGGAGCAACTGTTTTGACCATCCAGTGTCAACGTAATTACCCGTTTGTAACTTAGTTGGATAATAGGAGTGTACCCTCCAGGGGATGAGACAAAGACTTTTAATTATTAAAAGCTTACATCAGCCAAGCGCCAGAGAGTTGCAATTATTAATGTTGTTGTTCTTGTTTGTGCTCAAACACTACTGCTGCTGTTAATATCCTCATTAACCAAAATGACTGATTTTATTACTCTTGATTTGGTTAGGGGTTTGTTAAATGCATCAGAGCTCAGTTGTCGTTGCTTATTGAAGGATAAACAGTGCTGGCTCATGTCATGCTGCAGCGGGCCTCTGCTTTGCGACTCATCGTCTTTAATATTTTGTAAAGCTGTGTCCCAATTCAACCATAAACATCACACTGCTCACAAATTACATTTCCAGATTGATATTGAAATTCACCGCACTGTTAGCAGACGATGCTTGTTGATCATGTACTGACTCAAGTATGACATATCCTCGGCTGTATTATCTTACTTGATGTTATTTTTTTATTGAAAGTATCTTGACTGAGAAGGAAAACTTGGTCACACAAACCATGTTAGTGTTCAAAATGTATATCATGAAGATTGTACTTAAAATACATAAATGTGCATCTAATTTAAGTGGATTCTCCTCACACAAAATCACTTTCAACGGAAATAATCATTCTCATAATTCAAATTGTAAAGCTAACATAATCACTTCTGAGGCCATTAAATGAAAATGGCTTCGTGTTAATTACGTGATGTCTCAAATATTAATTCTGATTAAATTACAGCATTACAAATTAACAAAATGAATGCTTTTCATGTAATGGCCTGATTTATATATTTTCTTGTCATGTAAAAGGCCTCACATGGTCTCCTTTATTTCTTGGAAATAATGCTAAATATCATATTCCCGTAAATGGTCTAACTGCAGCACTATTGAACTAGAGTCAGTGCTACATCTTGCTTTCATGCTTCAAGGAAGGAGAGTAGTAGCAATATAAAAGTGTAAATTCTTGGTCCCTAAGGATCTAAGATATAGCCTAGCGGTATTTACAATCATAATAACATCCCTTCAGATTGTTTGGGCACAGTGTTTGGCTGGTAATAGGTCTTAAACACAAGTGTTTCTTTTGCCTCTTGCCAATACTGATCACCGCGCTCCCCACTGTTGCTGCTGCTGAAAAGATTCTTTAATTGAGCCCATCTTTGATTCCCCCTAGTGAGGATGGAAACAGAGGATCTGTAAACGGGATCCATTAATCCTATGCAAGATCTCTCAAGATTTCACATCTCGCCTAGAGCCAACAGGACTCCATGGAACAACACTAGACAATAGTCTGTAAATTAAAAACAATATAAATATTAAAAGTTGAGAAACTACTTCACATATTTTGGATGTATTGAGAACTATTCTATGCCTCTAATTGTTTATTTCACAAAATGTATGTTATTTTCAGTACATAATATACTGTATCACGTCCATTTGTAATACCTTAAATCAAACAAGGTTAACTATACATTAGCTGCTGACGGCTTTGTACCATAACTGTTAACCCGAGTGTATTCCAAGAGCACAGATGCAAAGCTTCTAAACAAAGCCAAGACATTTGAGATGTCTCACATAGACACATCTATAAGTAAAACAAAAAAGCCCATTCTATCGCTCCCACTCACCATTGCAGAGCCTAATCTGAACCATACACATTTTAAAGGGTGTTCCTCGTTCTAATGGGTCCCTGGGGAGGAAGGGGTTAATTGATGCAGATGTTGATAGCTTCTCCATGTGACGCAGGGATCCGCTCCCCAGTGGCTCCTATTTGAGAGACTTTTAATGAAGTACTAAACAGAAGGCTTTCCCTTCAGTGGGAGACTACTACCAGCAAAACAAAGCACTTCACTGAAAAAAAACAAGGTTTACCATTGATTTGCCTGTCAAATAACAATCATTTTTGCATCAATGCTGATTTCTTGACTTGTATTCCCTAATGAAAGACAAAGTGAGAGAAAGTCAATTGGAGAGCCATTATTTTGACTCAGAAACTTGAGAGAGAACCTTGGTTTGGAACCAGCATCTTGACTGCTCCTCTGTTAGATAATTTGCTCTTTCAGTCATTATCCAATTGCCACAGATTTAATAAATGCTTTGTAGAAGGATACAGGTCATTTTTTGTCATTTCAATTCAATATTTTATAAGAAAGTATAATCATGCTTGCCACCCATTGTAAAGTTAGGAAATTCAAGTACAATGAATATTTCAGAAATCCAAATAACAGACATGTGCAAATATATTTAACAGGTTGACTGAAATATGTAAGAAATGTAAATAACATGATTGGTTTATGTTTAATAAAGAAGATCCTATCAGTAAAATCCTCCAGCCAGCTCTAGGAGATGGCAGTGTGTGGTGGTGAAAGTTGGCTAAACTGACTGTGGTGTGATGAGGCTTCACACTGAGGATTACTAACCCATAGTCACTAAATCCTCCTCATTAAAGTGACAAACCCAAACACATAGTTAGTCAGGCGTGATCTTCAGCTGTGTACGGCATCTGGCCCTGACGTCCCAGCCCTCGCCACCACCCCCACTCCTCTTCAAGAGCAACACACACACACACGCACACGTACACGTACTACACATGCACACGTACTACACATGCACACGTACTACACATGCACACGTACTACACATGCACACACGTACATTAACTGTAACCTCTATCCAATTTAAAACAATCAACATTCCTTTCATTTCTAATTTACCCACAAAACCCTATTAGTGTCCACTATGATAAACTAGCTGTGGTTTATGAAACGAGGCCACTATCTTCCTCTCCTTCAGTCTGGAGGAGTTCTCTCTCTCCATCTCTGTCTCCCTACAGTCTGCTTCTCACTCGATCCGTCAGCCTCTTCCATCCTGACTATCAGGAGACGCCCATTTCAAAGAGACATCTTAATAGTGATGTCAACGTATTAATTAGAAGTGTTAATGAGCTAAAAGCAAAACCCAAATTAAATTAATGCAGCAATAGACAGAGAGTGAAATTAGCTTCAATTTCTGTAAATGATTCTGAAGTGTGCACAACATATCAGCCTGTCTGAACATTCCCATCCCCCAAAGCTAATCAAGAGCTACATTGCAATTAGCTGCTTAATTAAAGCAACACTCTGCTCGGAAAATCCGGCACAATTAAGTAATGGCTGTTATAGCATGAAGACAGACTGTATTTTTCTTCGGGAGGAGAAAAAAAGAAAAAATCGAAAAACAAAACATATTTTGTCCCTAATGGCCTGCGGGGGATTGAGCCAGCCAAGATGTGCCAAGATGGAGAGGGTTCCATTCCGTGCTTCAATGGGGTTCCTGTGCTCCAGCTGGAAGCTGTGTGAATCGATGACAGCTCGCCAGATCAAACTGCTTTGCCCAGGGTCTCCGTGCCATCTGAATTGGCAGTGACTTGGGAGACTGTGTCCTAATCCCCAGTTTTAGTGTAAGCAGCTCACTGGTTTCCAGTTGGACGGGGCAGTTCAGGCTATTAACTGTCTACATATTTCAACAGTGGACCTGTTACTGACCTCCAATCTAGTCCAACAACGACACTGGACACTGCTCTACTCCAGTTAGCACTGGTTAGTCAAAAGGCCTGGGAAAACACTCTCATAAAGTGATATTTTCTATAGCTCTAGTGATGAGTAGCATCAGCCAGTAAATCATTTCATACACCTGTGATAGTTGGTATGGATGAGCCATAAAATTGCTTGAATATGGCTCCGCTTGACTGTTGAGCTTGGAGTAACCTGATATCATTTTCATGTTTTTGTTTGCTAAGAGGTTGTATAGGTCATAGATTTAAATAGAACGCAGGCATGTGCTCTCAACTGTCCATTTGTGATGACTTTGTCACGTTTGCTCTATCCATCATGTCTGGGAAAGGACACATTATAATTGAGTGGAATTAGTTTTAATGTTCTGCCGTTTCAAACTACACACATTAGTCTACATTGTGCTACGATGGACATAGCTTAACAAAAGAGGTTCCAATGCCTTACAGGAAAATGGTAACATTATGTCCATAGTGACGGAGCCCCTGCAGTTGTGTATTCAGTTATTTACTGGTTTTAAAAACTGTGTGTGAGCAGAGTGAGCAGAGCAGTGAGCTGTGATTAACACCTCACTTGGCGGTGGAGCCCAGGGATGGTGGTGTAAACGCCATCCTTCAGCAGGTGTAGGCCACAGCAGAGCATATGCCATCAGGTTGGATGGGGCTTCTCTGCAGAGACTGTGCTCTGTGATCGTTTCCCTGGGCCTGCCTCTGCTGGGAACGGGCGTCAGTCACACAAACACCATCTGCCAGGAACAGGTTCACCTGCTAGGAACATTTAACAGAGGGCCTAAGAGTGGTGCCTTGCACTCTAGAAGGAACCCCATACACCTGCAGAGAGTGACACCTTCCTCCACTAGAACCTGCAGAGACAGACAAAAGGAGGACAACAGTTTTGCACTGTTTCTGCACAGCGACACGGGCTCTTAGTTTCTCTTTAGAAATCATCCATGTAAACATTATAACACCAGAGACAGGAGACACGGGGGATGGATCCTCTGCCCCAAACCCCGAGACTGCTCCAGGATACCTTTCCCTTTGCTAAAGAGAGGGGAAAAGACACCTGAAGTGTTTGACGCTAAATTAGGTTTTCAAAGACAATAATTAGTCGTCTCCCCTAAAGGTGAATTACCTGCTACCCAATTGAGCTGCCTTCTAATTATAGACGTACGCCTCCGAGCCATTGCCAAGGATTCTCGTTCCTGTGGTGGAAGATGTGAAACATGTTCAGATACACGGAGACGTGGTAACGAACGGCCTGAAGAAGACAGCGCTTTAACACATTGTGAGTGTGTGCGTGGATATGGACGCACTCACGCTGCTGTGAGACTGACACTTCAGCTTCAGAGGAATGATAACCTTTAGTGACTTCTCACATGCTAATAATTGCATTGTGTAATGGCTATAGTATGGTGGCTCACTCATGGTTTTCCGGTATAAGTCAAAATTGGCAAATTAAATTAATTTTGGTCAGACTATCTGTGCAGACTAATTTTGGTCTTTTGCATATTGTAGGCGTCAGAACACTGCAAAGCGCTTTGTACAGATACAAGATGGTGAAAGGGTATAGAATATTTGCACTCACTGGGTAATAAAAGAGATCCAGTCTGTGATGGCGGTCTAGGTGCCCTTTGGGTCTTGGCATTTTCCATTGTTATGAGGACTCTATTCTCCGCATGGCGGCAGTGTGACTGCAGACTGGTAGGGACGGGCTGGGGAGACACCGGAGAGAGGGGCCAGTAGTCATTTGAATTCATCACTGCTTCTGATTCCCTGACACTAATTAATATGTAAATTTCACATTGTTTGTTAGCTGCTATGTCAAACTTTGATGTGAGGAGGGGCTTCCAGGTTGAGATTTACTGTAGATTGAGGCCTGGATACCTGCCAAATATCCTAGCCAGTCGGTAATCTAATATTTTATTTAAATAGATAGACTAATAAATGTCTCTACAGCTTAGAACCTGGGAGACAGGCTAATGATATTTTATTAAGTCAGAGTAATTGAGGATCCCATCAAAATATGTAATTAAACACTTAAGCATAATTATGCAACACAGTAGGACCCCGGATGAATTAATTAAAGAAACGTCAATACATCAATTTATTTGAATTCCTTTGTCCCTTTCTACTTGTCATGATTAACATTTTAATTGGCTTCATTTGTGACAGCGTAAAATAAATGCATACTTTATTTTTAATTAGCAATAAAGCTGGGAAATTAGAGCTGAGATGTGTTCACTGTAAAACGAGAGGAGAAAGTTGTCATGGCCACAAATAGATCTCCTCAGTTTGAGGTAAAATGTGAAAAAGAAAGAAACTCAGTCAATTGATTGTCATCTGTTATAAACAGCATGCATACCTACTACAAATACACATGTGATCCTGCTGCATACTATCCTGCTGCAAAACTCTATGTTGGATTGGATATGGGAAAAGTGTGCTTGTGCGTATGAATGTTAGTGTGAGTGCTTCTGTGTGCCTGTCTGTGTGTTATCAGCAGGCTGCCTAGGTTTGATGCATACCTGGAGAGCAGCTTAATATCCTCGGGCTGCCACTACATGGCAGGCCAGGAGAAAGATACACACACACACACACACACACACACACACACACACAGACACACACAGGCAGAGACACATCCCTGGACCCGGTGGAGCCATTTACCTTTCTCCAAGTAGGTTCAAGATATTAATTAAGATAAATCTAACTCAATTCACACATTCTGCCATCTGGTTATTTATCAGAATTATGTTAATAATTTCTGTAGGGCAGGAAAATTATTACTCATTTTGTGTATAATTCATATTAATATTCAGAATGAAATAGTTCTGTATTCTGGGTCCATATGGACCCTGTGCACCATAGCATCTCTTCAGCAGAGTAGAAGAAGTGGGAACACACAGACATAATGCAAGTGTCAAACATTCTCCCTTAAGTGTTCTCACAAACAATATGGCCATGCAAAAACTGGAATCACATGCAACGGCACAGCCTGGAGTGATTATGATATAGGTCATACATTTTAATTGCCTTAGACTACTAAACAATCATTCTATTGGGCCAACGATCCATTCCTCTACTTAAATGTCAGAGGAGCCAACCCACGATATGAGATTAAGTAGTCTGACAATGACATATTCTGCTTGAGTTGCTTATGATTTGGACTAATCTAAAGTAGCATTGTTGGCTGCTAGAAGCGGGTAGTTAATTAAACACAGAGGAGATAATTAAGATGAGACGACTGTGTGGATCACTGGTCAGTCTGCCATTATTTGGGGGACGGGCCTGGCAGGTGGCACAGCACTCTGTCAGGTGACAGCTCACAGCCTGCCCAGCAGATCAGATCACATGATAGCAGTTAGCTCACTGTGGTTCCCCCTGGTACAACCCCCTACAGTTACAGTAACAAACCTTAGTTCAACCAAGGCCTCATTTCTGGGCAGCTTTGAGAATGACTTTCCAGCTATTTAGTTGCTGGCTGGTCACATGCCTGGGGCAGGGGAGAGGCAGGGTTAAGGGAGTGCCAGGGCTGAAGCAGATCACACTCCAGCACAAGCCAAGCACTAATGAGGGTGAGGCTGGGGCCAGACAACGGCCATGTGATTACATTTAGATCTGGGGGGAGATCTTGACCCATGGTGGCCCGCATCTAAGTGACATTTACCTTGGATAACCACACTGCAGCTGAGGCTTATTAACCTTTAATAGACCTGAGCACCTCAACACATCTTACTTGGCAAATGGATTATTAAATAGACCAACTTCAACATGTAGGCTATTTTGGGAAGTCCCGTGACCATCTGTGCACTAGCTTTGTGTAGTGGTTAAGTGTAGCAAAGTAGTAATCTTTTTCAATATTCCTCTAGTGACATTATTTGAGACTTGTAGAGCACCGTCCCACAAGTACCAATGGTCCCCTGCAGGGAAAAATCTGGCATAGTTTCAGGAAGTCAATTTCCAGAAATGATATCCTGATTCCCTTCATAAATTGCAAAGTATAATTTCTTATTTCAGCAATTTGGACCATTCAGCTGAACATGGAAGGAAAGCATGGATATCGAACAATTGTATCTCCTACACAATAAACAATAAATATTACATTTAAAATGGTTCAACTCTGGATCACATTTTGTTTTCAAATGATGTCAATGCGCTGCCAGACAGACTGGGATTCTTCTTTTAAAAAAAAAAAACAAAGAATGCATAAAAAACATGACAGGAAACACTCCAGGCCTATTATCATGCTTGTAACAACCATACCTCTGACTCCTATGTCTGAAATGCTATATAGCCCGTTTTCCACCCAAGCCAGAAGTCTTTTAAGTCATGTGTTTAAGTGTGCTGTATCCACCAGAGCCTGGGGTGCTTGGCCATGTCAAATCAATGCTTTCGAGTGGTGGAGAAGTCAGTCATATTTCACTCGGTTCTGCATTTAGGAGTAAGTGGATCATACTTTAGGCCTTGCCATGCTTGTGTGGCAAAGGCGTTTTCATAGTCAAATAGGAGATTATGGCACAGCGTGTGAGCAATGTCACCTAAGAGCAATGACCTACATTATGTATAGCGTTCCTTCAGGAGCCAGTGGCTTTACTCTGCCACCACCACTCGACGCTGGTCACCATCTCCGGGTCTGAGACCAGGCCCCTGAGCCAAATATGGGCTCCAGCTTAAATGAACAATGCGTAAAGACGTTAGCGCCGGGTAATATAGTAAACATTGAGCATCAAGCCATTTTGTGTTCTGTAAACTAATAATCTCACCTAATAGATATCTAGATAAGTATATTTGATAACGGGGCTTACTGAGATGTTTAGACACTCCAAAAGGAAACTTCCCATAGAAATCTTTGGCATTTTCTCAACACTCACATTCCCAACATTTGACTTCCCAACATGTGATGTGAAGAAATGCGATGCAGATGTTCATTTGTCAGTAGACTGTTACTTGCTACTGTCAATAAAGATGACCCACAAGCATCCTGAAACAGAGTTCAGAGCCACAAGTCCCATCCAAGTCAAGTCCATGATTGCATGTTTACATGCATCTTTAATAATGCAAACTGATGGGCACAAAAGGCCTTACCAATGAAATCTGGAGTGAATTACAGCACCTTGAATGTCAGCATAAACATACAGGTAACTGCCTAAATAAAGGAAACACTTGAGTAGATAGGTACTATACGTATCAGCTAACCACATAGGGTATAGCAGTATTATGCCTGACTGCATAGTCGAGGACGTGACATTAAACCATTGGTTGAGCCATGCAACGTCTGAGCAGGGGAATGTGACCATGATGTGGTTAGCTGACAGATAAAATACCTATCCAGGTGATCTGATCTGGGCGGTGTCTGCAATGTTTGAGCAGAGGAACGTGCCCATTGAGATGAGAGCGATGCAAGACTTTGCTCTCACACAGGCACACAGAGTACCTGTGCATGTGCACGGTTGCGCTTCACACTGCTACAAAGTGGTAGCTACAGGACCAAAACAGTAGAGAAGTTTAGCCTCAAGCTTCAACGCTCCTGGTTGTTGAGGAAATGTGACCCACTGCTACTGTTAACTTGGTGCTTCTACGTTATCTTGCTGAGTCTACCTTTAAAACCTGACCAAACCTAACATAAACACACTGTATGAACTGACCCATCTCCTTATTGATTAGTGCCCCACAGTGGCAAGAAGTGACATCCCCTAAAAAAATACTAAAACTACACAACACATAAATGGCTCATAACCTTCCACACATAGGCTACTTTATGTCCATAACACTAAAACTAAATATGATCTGAAATCAAGCTGAAGCTAAACTGAGTTTCAAATACAATTCTTTAAACGAATAGTTTTCATTTCTATCATAGAAACACAAAATTGATAATAACCTTGGTAGTTGTAGTAGTAGTAGTACATTGACTGTGTGAAAGTAGACTAATAGCATTAGATGTAGATTGGTAGGTTTAGCTATGCCAAGTAGGGTAGCTATTGTCGTGTTTAGTGAGTTTCTAGTTTCAAATTTGTCACGTGCACAGGATACAGCAGGTGTAAAATAACACAGTGAAATGAATACTTGCAAGTTCTTTCCCAACAATAAAGAATATAATAAAAAAATATAGACTAATTATAGAAAAAGATAACACGAGGAATAAATACACAATGAGCAATGATAGCTTGGCTATATACATGGGGTAGTACTGCGTCGATGTGCAGGGAAGCGATGTAATTGAGGTAGATACAGTATGTATGTACATATAGGTAGGGATACCTATATGTCAACAGAACAGACAAACAGTAACAGCGTATGTGATGAGTCAAGAGGGCCAATGTAGATAGTTAAATAGTTAACCAAAACCTGCCCTGACTAACTATTTTGCATTTTTACAGCTTGGAGCTAGAATCTGTTCAGGGTCCTGTTGGTTCCAGACTTGCCATGAGGTATCAGAGAGAACAGTCTATGACTTGGGTGGCTGAAGTCTTTGACCATTTTTATGGCCTTCATCTGACACTGACTGGTATAGAGGTCATGGATGACAGGGAGCTCGGCCTCAGAAATGTACTGGGCCGTGCGTACACCCTCTGTAGCGCCTTGCGGTCGGATGCCAAGCAGTTGCCATACCAAACGGTGATGCAGCCAGTCAAGATGCTCTCAATGGTGCAACTGTAGAACTTTGATGATCTGAGAGAATATGCCAAATCTTTTCAGCCTCCTGAAAGGGAAACGGCGTTGTCGTGCCCTCTTCACGACTGTGTTGGTGTGTGTGGACTTGAAGCTTAATGATGTGAACTTGAAGCTCTCAACACTCTCCACTACAGCCCCATCGATGTGGATGGGGGTGTGCTCAGCCCTCCAGTTCCTGTAGTTCACAATCAGTTCCTTTGTCTTGCTGATGTTGAGGGAGAGGTTGTTGTCCTGGCACCACACTGCCAGGTCTCGGGCTTCCTCCCTCTAGGCAGTCTCATTGTCCTCAGTAATCAGGCCTAACACCGTTGTGTTGTCAGCAAACTTTATGAAAGTGTTGGAGTCGTGCGCAGGGAGTACAGGGGGGAGTTAAGCAAGCACCCCTGATGGGCCCCGTGTTGAGGGTCAGCATGGCGGATGTGTTTTTGCCTACCCTCACCACCTGGGGGCTGCCCATCACGAAGCATCATTGGCGGGGTTCAGCTGTCTGCCCACTGTGCCACCATTGGGCACATTGCCCTAAGATGAGCTACTTTTGCAATGTTTACCATGCTTGCCAAATCAGTCTCAAAATCAAACTGCTCATGCAATATAATATGCTTTATGTACAGTATTTGACCATTTTTAATGATGTTGACTACTTTAAACGTCTTCTCCAGAACCGCTGGACCGATCGGCACCTAATTTGGTATACAGCATCTATGGATGCACATCCTCAAATATATTCTAAGACCCTAGCTAAAACAATATGGCCGCTATGAGCCGATGGCTTGCATGAATGGCTTTTCCTGTCCAACAGCGCCACAATGTGGCCAAAATCAACCATACTGTACAGGTTAGCTAGACTCATATCCTTGAGCATGTGCGCCAAATTTCATAACTGAGTCAAGCAGATCAAGAGCGTCACTGTGTAGTCGATATGAAGGTACTTGCATATGTTGAGTCTTGACAGTGTTTGCAACGCGTGTACCAAGAAGTGTTAAAATACAAATATCACAGAATTGACTTATGTACCAGACCACGCCCAAATTAATGTTTATTGGTCAGTAGCGGCCATGCTGTTTGACATACCTTGGTCCATAGAGGCCAGATATCAAGTTTAGTGCAGATCGGTCATTCCCTGCCAAAAGAGTAGCGTCGTTTTTCAATAAAATCCTAAATGCCGGAAAATCCATCAGGGCAGAATTTATGGGTCCTTGAGGCAAATGTGTTTCTTGTGAGGAGCGGGACAAGCATGCCAAATTTCAGGACTCTAGTGCAAACAGGGTGAGTGGTGTAGCCTTTAAAAGTTAGCATTTTCAATCGCTTGTTATCGTGCCACCATTTTGCCAATTGGCATGGCATGAGAGGGTGTGGCCCATGGGCCTTTACCATCATGTCAAGTTAGGCTGTCCTAGGCCTTACCATCTCACAGGAATCGGCATGTTATTTTCCTTGGAGGTGGGGGGGGACCCCAGAATAATAATAAACAGCAACAAATATAATAGGGTTGCAGCAGCTCAGTCATTAACATAGCAGCAGTGTTAGTGGTTGATGGGTGTGTGCATGGTGAAAGTGTGCGCGCAAGAGTGTCAGTGTAGGTGAGTGTGATGTGATGTGTGGGATAGAGACCAGAGTGTGTGCATAGAGTCAGTGCAGATAGTCTTTGGATGATGGTGGGCAGTCATTGTCAGCATTTCAAGAGTCTTATTGCTTGGGATAGAAGCTGTCTCGGGGAGTGTTGGTTTGAGACCCGATGCTAGGGTATCGCCTGCCGGAGGGTGGCAGAGAGAAAAGTCCATGACTGGGGTGGCTGGAGTCTCTGGCAATTTTTAGGCCATCCTCTGACACCGCCTTCATGTGTTAGGTTGTTAGAGTGGGTTAACTTAGTGGGTTGGAGTGAGCTGTGGGGCATAATCTGTCTTGGAATGTGTTCCCCCAGTGCTATAATTATTTTAAAAATGAAAGGCCCATTGTAGTTAATTTAACAGTGGGAAGTTAGCTTAATGAAAGTAGCTGATGCAGTTATTAAAACAGCTGTACCTCTTGATTGGTAGATGATTGGTTATTTCTGTTCTGATTTCACATTTTAATAGCATGGAAACAGACCAAGATGTCATACCCTCTAAGTTTGTCTAAGTTTAGAGAAAATGTAGTTGATTTGGTTACTAAATCAGCTGTATAATTTGATAAGTAGAAGATAGCGGTTCTGATTTCAGATTTGACTAGCAGAGAAGTAAACTAAGTTTTTGACTGAGTTGTTGGGAAAGTGGTCAAAGCTGATGTGTCAAAAGTGACATTTATTTACTGTTAACAAAGGTTGGAGGTCATGGGAGTTAACAATGGGAGCTTTAGAATGTTGAAGTAGTCCAATTAAAGTGGATGAAGTCTTTTTAGGAGGACACAAATCTTATTTGACGAGAAACCTATTCCAGACCCATCTGCACGTTTTTTAAAGTTTGAATGGAGTTTCTAGCTTAAACCGGTGTAAGAGGAGCAGTGTTCCAAATAACTAAGTCAGAATTAAGTTGTACATTATTTAAAGTGGAACTGCTGTCGCAAGTTCCTTTAATAAGAGCTGACATGAAACATGTTAGCCCCCGGCTAATTACTGCCCTAGGTTAAGTATAGCCCGGGGCTAAGACTGCACTGCACTGCACTCAACCTTACAGCGCATAATGCCGTGTTGTAGTGTGAGGGAGAGTCAACAGCTTTTTCTAATGGGCCCAAAGCAGATTCTTTCATGCATATCCTCAACATGTTAGATAAATGAAAGCGTACAATAACCATACAACATAGTAGAAAATGGAGGAAGGGAAGCGCTACTAAGGTACACAATAGTACATTTTGCTAGATAGCAGGTGCTCTTTGGTAAAAGGGCTAAATTGGTCATCAAAAAGAAAGGAGGACCAAAGCACTCTTCATATAATTAATTTAAATGCCTTTATTAGTATGGCATGTTCAATAGAAACAAAGTTTTTTTTTTTTTTTTTTTTTAACCGACGCGTTTCGGCAGCATGGCCTTCTTCAGGGAGTACAAAGAAAGGAATACAATGTCCTCTTTTGAACAGCTTTTCAATTGGCCCTAATTGGAAGAGGGAGTGGTTACACAATTGATTGGACACACCTAGTAAGCAATACTATACACATTAAAAGGTGAAATACTGTAGCTAAGTTATCATAAAAATACAACTCCAAGCTAGAAGTATCAGAAGACTAAAAGGTAGTTCTAACCTTAAATATGACTGGGAGAAGTGTCAAGAATAAGAAAGCAATATATTCCATAGTACACTAGAACACAGCAAAACATAAACAACAACAGTCTAACCGTAGCTGAGGGCAAATTAAGTGTCCACACTGGATGACAGCAAATGGACCCATCACAACCCTACAGGAAGGGTAAGAAATCCATATCTTCATTTAAACCAGGGTATTTAGTGGCCTGTAGTTTGTAAATCCCAAAACTTTCCCTTTGGTTTAACTGTTTAAGACGGTCCCCTTTTCTAAGACCGCTTAGCGGAACACAAGTACGCCATACGGGTAGGCAATGAAGACTACCCCATGGCAAGGCACTACAAGTCCCTACATCATGGCAACCCTGCCTCCCTACAAACTATGGGTATTGATCATATTCTGGCCTCTATTAGAAAAGGGGACCGTCTTACCCTGGTTTAAATGAAGATATGGATTTTTCACCCGTCCTGTAGGGTTGTGATGGGTCCATTTGCTGTCATCCAGTGTGGACACTTAATTTGCCCTCAGCTACGGTTAGACTGTTGTTGTTTATGTTTTGCTGTGTTCTAGTGTACTATGGAATATATTGCTGAGAGTTATTCTTGACAATTCTCCCAGTCATATTTAAGGTTAGAACTACCTTTAGTCTTCTGATACTTCTATGTTGGAGTTGTATTTTTATGATAACTTAAAACAGTATTTCACCTTTTAATGTGTATAGTATTGCTTACTAGGTGTGTCCAATCAATTGTGTAACTGACATCTTCCAATTAGGCCTGGGCTAATTGAAAAGCTGTTCAAAAGAGGACATTGTATTCCTTTCTTTGTACTCCCAGACGAAGGCCATGCTGCCGAAACGCGTCGGTTTAAAAAAAAAAAAAAAAGAAAAAAGTGGTTTCTATTGAACATGCCATACTAATAAAGGCATTTAAATTAACCATACAACATAGTTTGGGTTTAATGCTCCAAAGTCATGCTAAAGTGTACCGGCATCAGACGGCTGGTAAAAAGCCATGTGAAGAGGCTCAACTAAAGTCACAGATGTTCATCATGGTTTTACCCAATCAAAGTCTAATCTGTCGGGGATTTCATGTGTGTTAACACAGCTACAAACGCAGAGAGCAAACACTTCGACAACAGTGCATAAATGTCTCGACATATTAAACAACCAGACAATAAACAACCTATTCAATTCCAGGGATTTGCATGAGAAATGGGAGTATTAGTGAACACAGACATCCTCAATATCTACTTTCAGAAGAAGACTGACTTCAAACATTATCCTGTGAGTGAGAGGAAAGGAGAAGAGAGCCAAGCCCGACAGAGAGAGCCATGTCTTCCTCTCAGTTTTGGGCATATCTGTGCTCACAATATCAAAGATTAGTACACTGTCACCACAGATCTGCAATAAGCTAATTGCTTAATTAGCTGACCCAATTCGATAAGCTTCTTTTAGCATATTGAGCTACGTAACACATAGCTGTGATTCATGACGACTGGGTTTATTTATGGGGTTTACAATTATGAGAGTGAAATACAAAATGTTATGGTCAATAATGCTCCTTTCATAAAAGGTCTGGAAAATAACATGTGATCATGTAAAACATTTCCAGTCCATCACATATTCATGATTAGAATTCTCAGACTACTTGATATGCGCAGCTACTTTACGTCCGCTATGCGTCAGTGTCGGTGTGTTCCCGTTGAAACAATTAAGTTGAATCTGGGAATAATTTCACTGCACTCGCAATAATTCTGGACAATGGCGCATGAGGGTTAAACATAAAAATAATTTTCTTATTAGGTTGAAATGGATTCATTTACATTTTCTCCTCGCATACTTTACATATACTGTATGATCTCTTGCACAGCGCAGGAAGGTTTGGGTAAAAGAGCACTATTTGTATAAGATGAACTCATCTATATGCTAATTCATTGGCATGTAGACCTGCTTCATTTCTCTGATTCATTCCTGTTTACCTATTAGCTGTTATAGATGCAAAAGGAAATTGGAATATTAAAAACCAAAAAGCTGAGGGCTACAAAGCATTAGCAGTACATCACCTGTTATTATAGTCATATTAGGGTGCCACTGTTGGCCTTTGTTTAAGCTGCGCCCAAGAGCCAGGCTGCAAGTGAGGTTTCGTAAATAAAATGAGCCATCCCTTTAGTTAAGTGGGACCTGGTGCACCTGACAAACCATAATGAGGTTTCAAATGTACCTAAGCCGAGACAATGTCATATGGAAAAGGGTCCAAAGCCTGTCTTAATATGTAGCAAAGGTTTCTTTTCAGGGGGGCAGTCAAATCTAATGTCTCAAAGCAACTCTGTTACACGTGCTTAGAACTACTGTGCAAGTTAAATACAACTACCTTTACTAAAACGACACATGGCAACACCAACATGGGCTTATATGGGAGATGTGACAGATCATATTACAACCAGAGCCTAAATGCTAATGTAATTTCTCATGAACTGGGCTTAAAGAGATCCAAATCGACCATTCGCTGATACCCACTTCCGTTGTGTTTAAGAGGATGACAACCTCCCTCTTATTGTCTAAGTAATTCACCAAAATTGCCACTTATAGCCGCTCAGAGTCGTACGTTTCATCTCGGAGCTTCCTCTGGTCTTTGCTACTCATCCCAATCCGACTTCCTTCCGAAAACGCCACCACTTCATTAACCTTGCCAAGCGAGAGATAAGACAGGCATTGCATCAAAGCAGTCTGCCCAGAGAGAGAACAGAGCCCAGTCTCTCCACTACACAGCAGCCTTCACACACCCAAGCAGAGACACTCCACAGACGTCATGCGAAACTCAGAAGGAGCGTGTGTTCTAAACTGTGTCACTCATAGGCTGTCTGAGAAACAAACAACTATATATCCGTTATGTTTTAAACGGTATTGAGTGAGAAGTGTGTTTTTTGTTTGAAAGCAAGGTGAACTTCCCACATTGCACTGTCCACAATTGGAGCACTGTCCAGAACACATCCAGGAGTCTGAAGGGAACATATTGTACCATACTGTAGAGTGCTCAGTTACACAGAAACACTGTCGATGTTGCATTGACCTCTGACCTTAGAGGCATGGACATGAAAGGAATGGTTGATGGAAAAGGTAGTGGAAAATAGCTTTTACCAAATTAAGTAATTGCCTGACTGCAATAATTACTGTAGCATCATAATACAAATATTTACTAAAATAATTTACAAGACTTCTATTTCTACTACACATTTGTTTTACTTAATCCCCTGCCCACAATTTCTGAAAAATAAAGGGTAGAAAATGATTTACCTTTGGCGGAAACGGCAAATCCCTGTCTGGATTCTGTTAAAAGGCTTAAAATGTCACTAAATGCCAGGGCTGAGACTCCTGCTAACATGTAGGTCTTTAAGACAAGATGTTAAAGCGTTGAAAGTTACCTGAAATTGATGAGGTTAATATTCTTATCGCAAACTGAGGGGTTCTGTGAAAGTGGATATTGAAAAAAAGGTAGACGGCACCTTAACCCTTCATATTAGAGGGTATCAAACAGGACTTATGCAGTGTAAACAGCAATGACTCATTGAATTGTTTATCACAGTCTTTAGATACTGGAATACAACAGCATAATTCAAAGAAATGAAATAACATGAAGACATCACTATCTTCATATGGGGGTATTACTATTATATTACACCAACCAAACTGTTCTTGCATAGCAGACTGGAATTCAACAATAAAATCACTTAAAACATCCCTTTATGGAACATCTGAAATGCCAAATATGTCCACAAATGCATCTCACTTATGATTAGCACACTTTCTGATATCAAAAGGACCAAAGGCCAAATTCTGTTCCTAGGTTTCTTTGGAGACCATCCTCTCTGGGTTTTCAGCCAAATGTGAATCGCAGGTAAAATACAGTGAAGTCAGTCATCCACGGAGCCAGCACATAGGCTGAGGAGAGTGAGACATTCTGGCATCTATTAAGACTTACGTTATGTATATTGTGTTGGGAGGGGAATTTTACTGATCCATAAAACCAGCAGGAAAAGGATAAGTGTGAGTTTTATAAGACCCTGTGGTAAAGCAACTGCATTGCAGAATCTCTGTTAAGTTAAAAGTTGCTGTGGCGCTGAGCAGAAAGTCAGGCAGAATCCTGCATGCCCACTGATAACATGGTTGGATTAGGGATGTTTAAGGGAAGTGAAAATTATTCATTTGAGATGGATGAAAGCTGCACTTGTCAAGTCTACCAGTCATGTACTTTATATATTTAATTTCCACTAGCCAGCATACATCATTTCTCCTCAATGCAAATTTCTACACACCGAAATTGTGAGCATATTTACCTCGGCTCTCTCAAAACATTGACACAAGAAGTATCGTCACAAAACAAAAAAAGTATTCTCCATTGAAGTAAAGCTGTGAACAAAACAATGCGATTCGGTTTGCCATATTGAGAATCTAATTGTACACATGCATTTACAATCAAATGACTAGACAAACAACTTTCATTTGAATTAATGCTTTAAGATTAAATTAATGTGGGTTAGACCGTGGTTTTAGCACATCTAATGACAACTTTTTGCACATGCTCAATTGGTTATAGTGTCAGTCCACTAAAAGTGTTGCAACTACAGTATGATGATAAGTCATAAAGTCTTTCACTTAGTGTTGCTCTTACAGCCTAGCAACTCATAGAACATGTCGGTCTCTCTGTACAAATATTATGATCTCTGATGAGAATTAAGTCTCCAGCCTGGATGGCCAATAAATTAGAGGCACGCTTCTCGTTTACTCAGAGCTAATGAGCCTGATAAAATTACCTCGAGGATCATAATTACAGGCTAGTGGCATAGACTGGCACTCTGAATGAGTACAACCGCGCACACACACACACACTTTATACAGGGGTTTTTAACCCATAGGCACTCAAATGCTTACTGGTGCCTTGTTACTATACCAATTATGACAAACTATCAAATATAAATTACACTATAGATGGGTAGTGGATTTGATTGTAAAACATGCATAAGGATGCAATACAATGTAGAGTACGGTAAAGTCCTTGTAACAAATAATTTAAATGAATTGAATGCAAAACCCTGACTAAGTCAGTATAACGTGTATTTTGTCAGAGCCAGTACTACACATTATTGCCACCCTTTCATAAAGATGAACCACTCCATCAGTATGGCATATTTTGATGGACAGCGTGGACACAAAAGCTCACCTCAGAATACTTTGTTTCAGCACATTCACAGGACGAATTGTTTTACTTATGAATATTAATGTCCCTCTAATTTGAGGCCGTTGTTAATGCTTGTCGCTAGGAGCCTGGCAAATAAGGTCCCATTCCTGTTAAAACCATGTATTAGACACCCCCCTGACACTAAGCCCTCGCCTTTGATTCTTAATTGCAGAAGCGCAAGCATTTGCAGTAGATGGGGCGCAAAGCTTTAATTAACTCGATCACACATATTCTGTCTTGACTGTCACCTACATCACACATGGTGTACTGCACCAATACCATCCCCAGTTCCTCTCAGCTAGAAAGATGCCGTTCCAAGTTTGTGATCACAATTTCATGCATCTTCAAATTGGGGATATGTCATTTATAAGTAGCTGCAAATATATTGATGTGAACAAATCTTAATGCCTTCCCTAAAACCCATATTAAATGCAGAAAAGTACATCGCTCCAAATGATCACTTCTGAGCTTTGATACTTAAGTAGGGTCCCGGCACAGCTGGTCCAGAACCAAAACATGTTGGATGAAGACTGGTCTGTGCGGTAAAAATCAGGCTGTAACTTTGTGCTTCTATGAGAGAGAGCTCGAGGATCGGTTTAGATTTTTTATTAGGAACTGAACAGTCTCACATGTGAAGAAATGAAATCATATTGAAAAAACATCCCCTACAGTTTATCAAGGAACACGTTAATTGAAACTATAAAATATCAAGGCCGAGAATTGCTTAAAGTTTAAAACAAAGGCCTACAGTTAAATTCTACAAGACATTAAAAAGTTAGATATGAGTGTTTTCAAAACCAAGGATGTTCAAATTATTTATTGGACAGCAAACTCAATTAAAAATATAAATACACATTATGCACACATTCATTTAACATTCTTCCAAATTTTAAAAAGTGACGAAACATTGGGACCTGTGCATACCTCAAACAGCATTTTCACAGATTACTTCAAAAGCCAACAATGTTAACTTAAAACATTGCAATAATGGACCAGGCATAAACAATGCTTCAGTAGATAATTCTATACTAATATGTTTAATTAAACCAGGTTTAAGATTAAAAGCTCAATACAGCCATTAGTTTATGAGCTACTGTTCTACGTAAGCTTTCACAATGTTATTGCATCAGCAGAGTTGGAACTTTTTGCAGCATGAATAAAATTAGCTGTCTGTACTGTGGTGAATTGGATTCAGGTTCCTACCCGGTTCGTGTAAGGTAAAACCATGGTGCCACCTACAGCACAACAGAAGAAATACACCCTTTCAACTGAGGTAGCGTAGAACGCTGCTCACCACTTCACTGGTCTACAGATGGATTCCACTCAAAATGTTATTCGATGTTTGTAATAACATACTTTTTGGAAGCATAAAAGACATTGGTATTAAATTGGACATACTGGAGCTAAAAACATCACTCAAAGGCAAGCTCCTCTTTTGATACAAACAATTTAACAGTGATATGGATTCTCCTTCACCATTATCCGGTGCAACAATACCAGTTACATTATTTTGCATTGGACTCATTCTAACAGTGACTCTTGAACACCTCTTCACAACAATCCCAACCTAGACGTGTGGGAAAAAAACTAACAATGTTAAGCAAACCATGAGCTAAATTGTGATCCCTTAGATATACACTAACTCAAAAAGGAACAGAACATTATGATCAGTCAAGTGTCATGAAATCCATCTCAAGAACAACACTAAATGAAGAGTGAAAGCCTGGAGTCTCCTCAAACAAAAAAAACATTTCTAAACTAACCTTCGCGACGAAACACCAACTTGATGTGATATGTAGCTGAAAAAAAAGTTGGTCTTAGACCTTAGACCCCACCCGCCCCCAGAGCAGAACAATCAAAACGCAGTCCCTGGATCCCTCACAGTCACTTTTTTACTACTTTTTTGTCTGAACAGCATTTTGAAGGAAGACTTCCTCTTGATTTTGGATTGTTTAAGTCCTGTCCACCAGAACAATGAGAGGAAATGACATTAAGCAAGGAACATCCCAGGCTTTAAAGACAGGGGCATTTTAAATCAACCACGTTAAATACTCACCAAGAGTCTGCATCATTTCATTCAACTGCTGATCCTCTTTGTCTTCCCTAAAAATGGAGAACATGTTTAGGTTTTTCAAGTTAGACATCCAGCTTGACCTCAGTGGCATTCCAGTCACTGCTTGAGACCATTGCAGATATTGAAATGCTACTCACATTTAAAAAGAAAATGGGTCACAACTCACAAATTGTACAAACATTAAAGTGGCAACATTTCCCTACCTGAGCCTGTCTTCATCCAGTCCTTCTACAATGGCGTTTCTACCGTTCACAATCTCCATCAACCTCTCCATCAGCCCGTTCTCTCGCCGACGCTCCTCTGTAGACTTCAGATGATCTGTGATACCAGGGATAAGACCTGTGTTTGACAGGAGCACGACACTACAACATGGTAGCTGCTGATCTGTTAGGGGGATGTAAAGTGAACAGTTGAGGTGCTGTGTGAGCTTTGTGCCGCCTACCTGGTTTCTCCAACAGTCTGCGCAGCTCACCCTCCACCCCAGGCTGCTGACCCTCCAGGTCTTGAGTCTTAGCTCTGACAAATGCAATAAGTGATGTTTAAGCCATTGTAAATCCAAAATAGTGCATATACATTTGGGTAACATTTAACTTGACAAGTACTCACATGTACACAAGCTCTGACTCCCTCCTAATGTACGTCTGCTTCTTTCGGATCAGGTTGAACCAGTCAACCATCAGAGGGTCCATCAAAATGTCCCCCTTACCCTCTGCAAAAGGCCAGTGTCAAGGAAGTTCATTGGCAATACATTTAAAAAATGACATTTATTTGTGTAAGACTTATGAACAAAATTAAATCACATTGTTCCAGTCCAACATGCACATTGAGCCTTTGTCAGTGCCTAAGGGCTGTGTGTATACAAACACACCAGCCACAACCAATAGTACAAACTGGCCTGGGACAGAGAGAAGAGTCCCATTAACTCCCCCTGCCTCCTATCAGCAGGACAGCCAGGAGCATGTAAGGATTGAGGGAAGGAGTAAAGCAGTGAACCGGATAATAATATTAATATAACTGTGCCCAGATGGTGACCTTGAGCAGAGCAATCAGGCCCCCCTACTGCCCCTGCTCTGTCTGCAGCCACAGCCAGTCTCTGGGGCTGGTCAGCTATTCACCACCACCTCTCTATCACTCAAGGGGGATGGATCGTATCAGAGAGGGAGAAGGTGCCCCCATGTGGGCTGTGCCCGCCTCTCGCCTCATTGGGCCGTGGAGGAGGGAAATGGAACCTGTTCGGCAGTCACACCTCTCCCCTCCAGGCTGTGTGGGTTTGGATTCCTGTGTAAAATCCCAGGTGGGCTAGCAGGTGTCATGACTGTCCTGATCAGGTCAGGTTACAGGATACCACAACCCTACATATTATCTCTCAACCCCAACGGAGGAGAGATCTTGGGGTTTGAAGATGTGGGCGTTTTATGACCTCATGCCCCTGGTAAATCTCAGGCCACAGACACATTCCTTTGTCCTGTTACTATGGAGAACCAGCCTCAGAACATTAAATATGAAATAAAGGGACTTTGGAACAATGGTTTCCATCAGCCACAATGGTGGTCATGACGATAGATGGAATATGAAAATGTATGTAATTTTTGTTTTGTTATTAACGGTTAATCGATGGCGTTATTACAAAAACATTGTAACGTGAAGAGTTTTCCTAGTACATGTTTGATGTTTATACATTGTACGTTGTGTGGAATATGTCCAAATCAAAGGGAATGTTTTGGTAAAGATGAAATGTTAAGTTAGTTGTCTAAAATCGGATTTGAGAAAAACCTTGCTCTTAACTGGGTACGCCCAGTGAATTGCCCTTAAGGCGGTTACGCACACTTCTGACCCAAGGGTATAAAACCTGTGAGTGAAGAATTTACAGGGAAGACTGCGTGACCCAAGCTGCAGCTAAGGTCTAAAAAGTCAACGAACCCAAACCCAACTCAAGTTTGAAGACAAAGAAATATTTTTCTGCCTCCCGGGTGGCGCAGTGGTTAAGGGTGCTGTACTGCAGCGCCAGCTGTGCCATCAGAGTCCCTGGGTTCGCGCCCAGGCTCTGTCGTAACCGGCCGCGACCGGGAGGTCCGTGGGGCGACGCACAATTGGCCTAGCGTCGTCCGGGTTAGGGAGGGCTTGGTCGGTAGGGATGTCCTTGTCTCATCGCGCACCAGCGACTCCTGTGGCGGGCCGGGCGCAGTGCGCGCTAACCAAGGTTGCCAGGTGCACGGTGTAGCCTCCGACACATTGGTGCAGCTGGCTTCCCGGGTTGGATGCGCGCTGTGTTAAGAAGCACAGCTGGCTGGGTTGTGTATCGGAGGGCGCATGACTTTCAACCTTAGTCTCTCCCGAGCCCGTACGGGAGTTGTAGCGATGAGACAAGATAGTAGCTACTAACAATTGGATACCACGAAATTGGGGAGAAAAAGGGGTAAAATAAAATTTAAAAAACAATATTTTTCTACCCAAGCTACGAATGAGTAGATGTGTCTAAGCGGGTGAATTCAAGTCGAACCACCCCTTCCAGAGCAAGGGTGAAGGAACAGACTCCTAAGCCAAAAGGACACGGACATCGTGAGGACGACCAGAAAGGTGCGACGGAGAAGTACGTCATCGAGCAGCCTGAATGGTCCACACGGAGAATCCACAGAGAACTTCCCCACATAATTACATCATTATATTCTGACCCATAAGAGCAGCAGTTTGGGGCAAGGCTAGGGTTAGAATAAGCATAGCTGACAAATTCACCCAAATGTATATTTCTTTCATATACTTTCTTTTTCTCTTTGAGTAACACTCGCCATAGTGTTATGACCCGTTATACTACGTTCTAATCAATAGCCTTTAAGGTGTATCTTTAATCATCATTTTAGCTTTTTAGTAAATAAATATTAAACTAAGATTGGTGTGGTACGAACTCATTGGCGAGACCCGGGTCCCTGCAGATTCACAGACTATACGACGTTCAGAACGAGATTGAAGAGGTAACTGGTTAATTAGTGGCTGTTGTAAAATCGATATTCTGATATTCTTTGAGTTAATTTGGGAAATAGAAAATCAATAAAAACTAACCTGGTGCCCCAGGTTAATGAGTTAATAATTGCTTGATTCAGTTAATCACGCAATTAGAAACTTTTAATCACTCGATGAGCAACATTCGTCACATTAACTAATAGAACTTCACAACACAGGGATAACATGCTCACCATCAGAGCACAACTCAAAACTGAGAAGTGGAGGGACTGGGCCATTTCAATTGAAGTACATTAATAAATATCTAATCATAAAGGCTGGTCTATTTGGAAGTTAACTTGGAAATAAACATTGATCGAGGGGGAGAATCTCAATTGCATACTCCTTGCATCCTCTCCCCTTCTCAAAACCCATTGGAGGAGAAGGTCAGAGGGGAGGGGCTTCTGGCTTTCTCATCTAATGGGTTGAGGCGAGGAGTACGCAATTGAGATTCTCCCATGGTGTCCTTCAAAATCCTGTCCTGAAAAAAGACCCAGTTAAGGTTGAAACATGGTCAGTCTTAACATAAACGACAAGCAATTCTGCACACAGTCCTTCAAAAGCCAGACTAGTGCCAAAACCAATAACTTACCTAAATGTCAAAGGGAGAAAGTGTATGCAGAGGACCTCTCTCCTACTTGCTTTGGCAAATAAACAATCGCTATTAGTCAACATCAACAAAGGAAGGAGAAACACTGGGAGTCAAGGGAAGTCCCAAGGCAAGTACCTTCCTCACAGCTGCGAAGCCTCTTCTCCATCTCCACTCCCTTCCTCTCCAAGTCACCCAGGCTGTCTCCAATCTCACGCAGCTCCTTCACTATCTGGTCCATAGGGATGTGATGGGACTTCCATTGAACAAAACAAAGAAAAACCTATTGTGTCACCACCAATTGCTAATCCTGTGTAATTATTTAACTATGACCTGAATTTCATAAGAATATTACATATTTTCACATAGGATAGTTATTGCCTCTGATAAGCTCTAGTAACATGCCACTATTTATGTATGAGACATAACTGACAACTTACTGAGGGGGACCTCGTTTCAGACTGGGAGGTGTTTGTGGGTGACAAATACTTCCCATTTTTGGAGCCTAAGAGGTTGATAGAATAGGATTATTACATATTTAATGGCTGACACTCAGGGAGCCATTGTCACATAAGACTTAACTTCTGAAAATAAACAGGCTAAGACATAACAAAAACAAATTAAAACAATGGTTGAGACAATGTCTGGTAATAGAAAGTAAAGGCCCAGTCTAACCTGTGGAACCCTGGCGAGGCTGTTTAGGAGACATAGGGGAGAATAATTGACATCCGTTGAGCCTAAAAGAAGAAAAAAACAAAAAAACAAAGTGTAACCGATTAATAAACTGCAAAATATAGACTCCAAATAAATTGTTGCGATGCAATCACTGAACAGAGTTCTTGTCTTTACCCGATCCCGCAGAGCTGTGGTGAGGCTTATTGGGAGTTGGAACCCTGTGCCAGACAGGAACCAGGGGAGGAGTGGACAACAGAGGAGTAGAATAATTCCCATTTTTAGTACCTAGAAGGTGAAGCGCGATAATTTAAAAATCACAAGTCATCGAAAATGTTTGCTCAATCATTTATGAAACACTACTCTGCCAACTATAGAGGATAAGATAATAAAAAGCAGGTACCCAAGCCTCCAGAGCCGCAACGGGGCTGCTTGGGAGACGGAGCTCTGTGAGACACTGGGCCAGGTGGAGGGTTGAAGGCTGCTGGGGGAATCGGAGGAGAGGTAGAGCTGATGTTGACGATGATACTAGTAGCGAAAGACTTCGAGATGGCTTCAGGTTTGGGTTGCTCAACAATGATCGCATGGTCCTCAGAGTCAGAGGTCCTGGAGAAAGAGGGTGCATGTAAGGAGAAGGAAAAGATTGGACTTTCCCCTGAAATCAACCAATTTGGATTGAACATAGAGTAAGTACAAACAGAACATTCAACCTCACCTTAAATATTTAGAAATAATGGAGGTGAGAAAATAGTGGAGGGGGTCATCAGAGGGAACTCTGGGGAAACTAGTTAGTGTTGCACTAGGGTTCATTTCAGGCATAGCACTCCTTGGGACTTGTGAGGATGGGGGAGGAGAGTGGCTGCAATTTGAGCCAATCAGCCATAACAGAGCAGGGCGAGGCAGGATGAATCCGGAGGCTGGAGGAGTGGATAAATGCGACGCCCAACTGGTTAGCTCTCCAGATCAGATATATAATTTAATCTCTCACCCGGGTGACAATACCTGCCTTCCCTTTGTGTGGATGTACAGGATTAGAAAGAGAAAGTGGTTGATTAACAGATGAGCAGTCCAGACTTACTTCAGTCCTGGTCCATTTTTAACAGGCTTGAGCTTTGATCGCCAGTTAACAGGAGCCTCTGCACAGTCTGCACTTACTGCCAAAGAGACATACATTTTGAAAGGAGAGTAGATGATTCAAGCTCATTATCAAATTCTACAATTCTATTTAATGTTTAAAATAAAAACATTTAAAAAGGGCTAAACAAGATGGGATAACTAAATAAAAAGTGGCTGTTAGTAAAGACTGCTAATGCACTAGCAGCTCATCTTATTTTCATGCACTTCAAAACAGACTTTTGTTAAACTGTATGGAAATGCTGTTCGTGGCTACACCCTTGCATTAACAACAAGGTAATCGAAAGCGTTCTAGCTTTTGAAGTTTCCCCTATGACCCATTGTAAAAACATGATCGTGATAAAAAAAGTTCTGAAAATGAAATGGAATTGAAAAAGCTTGCCTTTGGTGCTGAAGGATACGGTTGTTGGTCTGGCGCTGGTTTTGTTGACGGTGTTAAGCAATTCCTTATTGCTGGTGAAGAGTTGTCCTGCTGTGCCTGGACCACATTTAGCCTGCTTCCAGCTGGGGAGGTCAGCTGAGCTTAGCACATCTCCAAACCTGGGAAGCAATACTATCACCATTAGGTTTGGAAATGTACATTTAGTAATAGCTGACATCCACAAAATGATATGAACTGTGGCTGTGCACACTCAAACAAGACTAAAAGCCTATAGGTAAACACATAGGCCTTTAATCACCTTCTTTCTGCTGGTCGGATAACAAAATATCTGGTGTTATTGTTGTTGCAGTTCGCTTCAGCTAGTTTCTGGGTAATGACAGCCCTGGCTCGGTTCTTCTCTTCCTCAGGATTCAGGGGTACCCTCGGCAGTCCTGAGGGGGCTGGGGACTTCTGACTGCTGGAGGTTGAGGTAGATGACTGGAAGAACCTCTGCCGTGCTGCCTGGGTTCTCTGGGCCGAGCTGGTCCAGGGTTGGGGAGCTGGGGTGGTGGTCTCCACTGGCTTCAAGACCACCTTGATGGGGGTCAAAGGCACAGAGGTGGAGCAGGAGACAGACTGGACTCTGCTGGTGTCACTTTTGGATTCAACTTTGGCGCTTGGGCATCCGGTTTTGATGACAACCCCAGAGGAGGGAGGCTCGTTGCAGCCATTCTTAGTGTTCTGGTCATCATTACAGATGAAGATACCTGGCTCCTTCCCTGGTTTATAGGCCCCAGCCAGGAGGACGATGGAGCATTCACTGCACCTAGTGAAAGGTGCAACATAAAAGGTGTCAACACGTTTTAACCATAATGGTGGATCTGGTTTCTATGTTTAAAGTGAACATTTACTTGAAGCAGCTCCTGTGGTAAAGCTTCCCCTCGATAAAGTGCCGTTGGACCAGATGAACGTGGCATTTGCACACAACACATTTACTGCTGAGAGTGCCTGTCTTATTGGACCTCTCCACCAAAACTTCAGTCTTCTGTGGAAGAGAAAAAAAAAAGTGTTTTGGTCAGGTGAACTAAACCCCCCCCTGTCAACTGCGTTTATTTTCAGCAAAATTAACATGTGTAAATATTTGTATGAACATAAGATTCAACTACTGAGACAAACTGAACAAGTTCCACAGACATGTGACTAACAGAAATGGAATAATGTGTGAGAGTCCAATGGTAACGAGCATTACACAACTCTAGCCAACGCTTGGCATTGCGATCTTAAGCTTGTGTGTGGCTGCTCGGCCATGGAAACCCATTTCATGAAGCTCTCTATGAACAGTTATTGTGCTGACGTTGCTTCCAGAGGCAGTTTGGAACTCTGTAGCTAGTGTTGCAACCGAGGACAGACGATTTTTACACGCTACAGCACTCGGCAGTCCTGTTCTGTGACTGACCACATCGCAGCTGAGCCATTGTTGCTCCTTTACATTTCCACTTCACAATAACAGCACTCACAGTTGACTGGGGCAGCTCTAGCAGGGCAGACATTTTACAAACTGACTTGTTGGAAAGGTGGCATCTTATGACAGTGCCACATTGAAAGTCACTCAGCTCTGCAGTAAGGCCATTCCACTGCCAATGTTTGTCTACAGAGATTTTATTGTGTGCTTGAAATTATACACCTGTTAGCAATGGGTGTGGCTGAAATAAAATCCACTAATTTGAAGGGTTGTCCACATTCTTTTGTATATATTGTGTACATTTAGTAGTTCATATATATATATATATTTCTTTAAATAGACATTAAAGAACCATTTGTACCTGAACAGCAGCTCTGGTTGCTTTGGGGGAGGTTTTCACCATGAGAGAGGGAGGTTGGCGATTCTCTATTGCCATTTTAGACACTATGGTTTTGGCCACCACCGGGAGATTCTTCTTTCCACATGGCTCCTCCTTGGAGCCCTCTGCTGGTCTTTTCACAGCACCCACCCCTCCAACTGGAAAAAACAACATTGGCCATCAGAAATTAGAGGGTTGAGCCACAATACTCTAGTCTACAATAGCTCAGTAGAGATGCTTTGTGAAACTGAAATAGTTTGAATATACTATCTTTTAAACCAATAACCATAAACAATTTGAAAAACATTTGACAATATTTAAATGTACTACTGATTGTAAGGACAGGCACATTTCACTAAACGGGTTTGAAGCATTGTTTTCACCCAATTTAACAACGCGTGTATTTCTCACAATCACCTTAAGTAACACCGCACCAGGAAAGAAAACACTTAAAGTGCAACATATAGGCTAGTGCTCCAATGTAACAAAGCTGCCTCAAGTCAGAGTCTTACTAGGGTTGCGTCCGTGGAAGTAGTTGTAGTACTGTGAGACGTAGGTGAGGATGCTCAGTCGGTCTGGGATCCTCAGGGCCACCATGTCCTCTGCATCCAGCAGAGCAGCGATCCCCAGCTTGTCCTCTGCAACCCGGAAAGCCTGAAGTTAGAAATAAACACTTGTTTTATTAACCAACCCTAAAGTCATAGAGACAACAATTAGAGGGGTCAGGTGCATTGGAGTTCCCCCTAGCATGCAGAACACATAACATTGTACATGTTTACAAACTTAACTTTTAACACTTACAAAGCAGAAGTAACAAGGAAAAATCTTACATCATTTGAATAACACTTTCCCAATGTTCTTGAGTGTTTCTTAAAATACAAAGCAGCTACTTAATTTAACTGTAAACAAGCCAGACAAAATGGTATCTTCAGAAATAGAAAATAGTGTAGTCCAGCCAGCAGCTGTTTGTGGCCCAATGCCAGGGAGGTCTGGACAGGGGGTGAATAATGAATAGCACATTTCCTGTGCACACTCAGCCCTGGGAACAAGGAGGGAGAAGGACAACGGGGCATTGTTTGGGATCAACCTGATGTGCTCATTAAAATGTTAAAGTACAGCCTTGCAGAACGGCATATTCGTTCGTGTTGGAGGAGGAGGAGAAAGGCCAAACAACTTCTACATTTGTGAGATTCTCTGTATAACAGAAACGGAACTGCCCATTGATGCTGTACAAAACAGAGTCTGGACAAAACAAATGCATATTTGAGTCTGTAGTGACAGATACCCACCAGTGAGAGAAACCTGACACACATGACGGACTGGGACCTCCTTGTCATGAAACAAAGACTACTGTCAATGTATATGGGATGTTTGGACTCCACCATGGGGGAATTCCTTCCTAGTTGGTTGGTCAAATAGACTAGCGCTACTAAAACTGAGAGAAAAAACCTACACTCTTCTGTGTGGCTTAAAACATGTTCTTCTTATGCAACCCCTCAAGCAGTGTTGTCTCATCATACTGTCTAACATTTGTAAATGGACCTTTATCGTGCGGATCGAGTGGCCCACAGATAACAGTAAGCCTCATTCATAATGAATAACCCAGGGAGCCTCTTCTAGTACTCAGGTTCTTAACAGACGCATTGGGGGATCGGCACGACTAGCAGCTAGTGTTTTGCAACAGATCCTGGAGAGCATAGAACACTGAGGTCTGTAATCCTCAAAATCAGAGGAAACCAGCACAGAGAGAACAACTAAATTATGGACAAGTCCCAGCTGCGCTGCTGTTTGACTCATTCTTATCCTAACAGTCCTAACACACTTCCTGCTATGAAGGAAATAGAGGGGGTGGGGGGGACAAAACAGTTGGCCAAATAATTCCAAAGAGTTAACAACAAGTTAAATTCAACCAAGTCAAACATAGTATCTGATGTTAATAGTTAAGCCGGCATCTGTCGAAGTATCAATAGAAATGAGTGCAACTAGCCAAAGTCACTACCAAGTGAATTGTTAGGCAGTATAACACTCACTGACTTGACATGTTCCGTACAACTCGCAGATGACATTCTCCTCACATTAAAACAGCAACATGGGACAGACCTTGTATAGCACCCCTAAGGAGAGATGGTTTCCCAAACTACAGTTGGTATACGAATAACCTTGCCTGGGACACGAAATCCTAGGAATCCATGTTGTTCAGTTATCAACTGGGAAAGACGTTCAGCATTTGGCCACAGCGTTTACATACTATGCATGCTACAAGCAATAGGTCACATTTATGGTGAGCCATCACATTCTTTTCATGAGTTGCATTCAACATCACCCTTCAGAGCAAAATGTGTTTGCCCCAGTTCAATATAAACACTGAGATGCATATCAAAATAACCATGAATTGACTTGTGCACAATTCCAGTCCTTTGGAGACGTCACTAGTAAAAATAGGCCTGAATGTTACAAAGGACATGATGCATTTGTAACAATGCAATCACCTCAAACACAAACCAACTGACTTCCTGATAAGATGGTCAAACAGTTCAGTATGGTCATGTCAACGTACAACCTTTAACTGTGCTGATGTTACATGCATAAATAGACAGTACATCTTACCAAGTTGTTGTTGTCAAAAACATCCTCTTTATTCAGGGAGTCGTAGTCTCTGAATATAGAACACAGGGAAATTAATCATTCACATTGTGGAGGTTGATCAAAGGTTATTCCCATGTGAATTTGGGTGCCTAACTGCCCTGTTCAAGATAAATTACCAGGCTTCTGGGATATATCAAAGATAATATTCTAGTCCACTAGTATAGCAAGAAATCTTGTGGGAATGGTTATGCTGTGAAGTTTCTTTCTGTTTCAGACATTTAGTACATAAAATCAAATGTGTTCTCTTGTTAATCAAGAATGATGTTTGACTTAACCTGGAAACTCTAAAAAGTTTGACTAGGGCACATTTAATTTCCATTCATGTGACATTATGCAATGTATTGATTAAAAATAAAGGATCACATGCATACCTACATGAAACTATGGAAAAAAACGAACATACCTTTACTCGTAGTTCAAAATTCACTTATGAATATGGATATTTGCCTATGCTAATCTAGCCTAATTGATGAACATGCTTAGATAAAAATAGGTTACATTTTTTATTCAACCAAAATGTTGTCAAGCCTCTGGCTAGAGGGGGGATTCCCGACACCATTATTAGACAGGAAGCCACTGGGAACACTTTCCTTCAAAATAAATAGAACATGATAGCAAATAGCGCTTCGTTTCTATTGTATGTAGTGTTCAAGGGATTACATTAGGCCAAACGTTACATGAGAACATTACTTTTCTAAATCATGATTTGAAGCTATAGTCTAAGCTACAAAATGTGTTTGCAAAGTAGAAGACAATGACAAAAACATTAAAATGTTGTTTGGTTATGATACAAATGGAACGGCGACAGTAGGCTAAGGTTTCCCAAACTCGGTAACGTTAGAGCAAAAACCAAAACGTCTAACATTAAATCAGCTAATTCAAGTCAAATAATCAAGCTTTGATCATTTGAAATCAGCTGTGTAGTGTTATGGCAAGTAATACCGAGTTTAGAAAACGCCGAGGTCGGTTACTCATAAATATTATAAGATTTTAACTGTAGCTTTAGCAGCGAATGGCCATCGAAGTGTTTGGAAGTATTGATGGTTTGCAGCTGCTAATGATCTGTTGCACCTGATTAACCATTACGTTGAACATCAATTCTTCAGCCAAATCTATATTTTAAAGTCACATTAATGCTTACATTAGGTCCGGTCTGTACTTATGGATAAGCGCACAGAACGCCAACCCGTCCCTAAAAGAAGTTGTCATGTTGATGACAGCCACATCTCGGTACCCATCGCACTGAAGTTTGCACCACTGTTGAAGCGCCTTGATGGCAGCCATCCTTCCTGGAGCGCGTCCTGTCAAATAAATGACTCCCGAAAAAAATATCTATACAAAAGAGAAGTATGCAACCAGTGGTGTTATGTCTTATTTCAGGTAATGTACAGGTAGTAGAAAGCAAGATACCGATTACCAAGAAAGAAAAGCCAGTTCAGTGTTCAATCATCAGCTGATGGTCGCGACTGATTCGCTACCATTGCATAGCTCATGAAAAAGTATATTGGCGTGACGCAAGGGGGCGAGGCTTTGGTTCAGTAGCCTAATTAACGCTGTTAATTATAATTTTACACCGTGACATAATTGCACTTTTTAATAATCACAGTGTTGGCAATTAATCGGTCCTTTTTAGTGTCTGTCCGGTTATCAAATATTCATTTGCATTATGTCCTGAATAGTCTATTTCAGAGAGGTAATCATTGGTATAGAAATATATATTCAATATTTACACTATTGTTGAAGTCTGTGTGGTTTTAATATCATTATAATTTTCATGGACAAAATAGGCTATAGGCCTACATTAACGCACTAATGAGCAGACATTAGTGTTGAAGCCTTAATGAGCAACTCAATTAGGCTATGAATACAAAGGATTCAGCTGAGCCCTTTTTTGCTCATTTGCATATGGGTCATTTGCATATGGGGCATTTTCATTCGAAAAACCAATGATACATATTTTAAGTTACATGTTGCAAACTCGGAAGGGGCTTAAAGTCTCCATGAAACGAATTAACCCAGAATCCAGACCCACTGACCCATTTTGGGTCACCAATGGTGGTTTCAAATTTGACCCAAATGAGATGGGCCTAAATGAAGATGGAGTGACTGGGGGATACTCTCTAATTGTGATTGGACAACAATCAAAAACAACTTGAGTGTGTCTGAGTATGACCCAACATAGGAGAAACTGACCCACCAAGAACTCGACGACCTCAACTAGATGCATAGTTTACAAAGAGATTAGATGGACATTGATATATTTATTTACAAACAGCAACAAAAAAAACATTTACTTGGTGTAAATAATACAAGTAGCCTAATACAGAGTAGGAACAACATACCAAAAAAAGAAAACAAAATACATTGGGGAAAACGTGTGTGGTATCACTGTAATTACACTAAAACGTTTTTTATATTCATTGTTTTAACATAATAGCAAAATATGTGTTACCAGGCCTTGAAATCTACAGAATATAAAGATATGGATAGTTTAATTATTACTGAAGCAAATGCACACTGGCAATAAATATCCTGCTGACAATGAATATACATACAGTTATAATAATACCTATGGGGTTTTCTCATTTGGGCAAAAGACCATCCTCTGTCCTCTCTCCTCCATGACCAGGAAACCGATAACTGGTCAAGAGTGTGTCAAGTTGTTAGGAGGCAAACAAAAGAGTGTCCTCCCCTTCTCAATAGCCAATTTTCATCAAGGATATTCATGTGTATCTTACCACGGAAGGGTTTTGAAATCGTCCACACCCACTTTGAATCAGCGTATTGATTTGTCAGAGGAGAAAAACATGCACATATTTTTTTTTAATATTCTACTTGTTGTTTGTTTTATCTATAAAATCTAACTTCATTTGTTTGGATCACTTTACACTTATTTTGGGATCCACCCCAGTAAACGTAATTTGCCTAATGACGAGTCAGTGGAGAAGGACCGTATCATTTCAAGTAAGCGCATTTCCATCCACGTTCACCCTCCTCGCCGACTGTCCTCGATGACCTTTTTCCCTTTACAAAGGAGGCAAGAGAGGAGGTGAGTAAATCTAACTGATAAAAGGCCCATGAAAGGAGAAGAGATTTCATTACCATAGGGGGGCACTGTTAGACTACAGAGAGACTTCTGAAAACATACAGAAGACTCAAGCTAACACTCAAGCAGAGCCGGCCCTGGGCACAAGTGACATAGGCGCTCGACCCCCCCGGCCTTAATGGGGCCCCCAACTTTAAAAAAACGAGTCGAGAACTCTACTTAATGTTCAGCTTTAGAATAGTAGAATACACAAGATGCGCCGTGCGTTAGAAGTTTTCCTCTTGCTATGTCAGTCACCCAAATAACTCCTCAGCTAGCATTTTTTAGATTGGTAAGTTAGTCTACCCAGCTACCTAAACTTGTAGTATAGTAGTCATAGGCAAATTAATTACCGACCGTGCACAAAGGGCATGTGTGCAGGGGCCCTTACCTCCAGGGGCCCCCCTTTGATTTTGTTAGTCACTGTCAATCAGATATCATATTAACATGCTATAAGTCATGGCAAAATATGTAGAATTTTAGTAAATTAACTTTAAAACTTAAAATGTTTCTCTCCTCTGTCAAAAGGGCCCCTAAAAGGCTAGGGCCGGCCCTGCACTCAAGATTTACATTCTCCTTTCATTACAATCCTTCCAACTCCCTATTCATATCCCCAGATTCTGCATTGGAATTTGCAGTGACCTTGGCCAAGTGCTGTCATATCCCATGTTTCTTCCACAGAACTAAAGGCTGTTCATGTCATACAGGAGATTGGCCATACAAAAAAGGCCAACGTCTAAGCCCGAAGGAAGTGCTCTGACTGTGAGGCTGAAAATCCATTAGACTTGGAACAGCTGCTCTTTCCATGCTCTGAAAATCAACATGATACAGTTTAGTAGGATAAATAGTGCCAACTCTGGAAAAGTAGTGATAATGATGATACAGGCTATTCTTAATAGTCCCATCCTGCAAATATGTTTCAGCCGACTGTACTTTAAAAAAACATCGATATACAGTATAGCTCAAGACGATACAATATGTGAGTTGTCTTGATATACAAACAGTGATAGCCTCTCTCTGATGTATTTAAATGACAGCACTGTTGTAAAAAGTTCATCTTTCTCAGCAAAAAACAACATGTTTTTGCCTCGTAATCTTCAGAAGGCGTTCCTGTCATTGGGGGCAGTCATTTTTCAGCCACTTCCATTGTTTCCTGCGAGGGCCTGTGGCAGCACGCAGACATCCTGCCTCTCGGTCTGCAGTGAAGGTAACAGGATAGCCCCGGCCAGGGTTGGGCTTGTCATCGATGAGATCATTGAGAAGTCATCAGAGCGTTTCCTCTTTTGATTTGACCCTAATCTGATGGCTAATGTAAGAGCATTTAGTCACCAGTAAAAAGGCAGAATATCTAAAGACCCTGAGGTGATGGATGAAGCTCAGGACTGTATATCTGAGTTTTACATGTATTATGTACAGATTTATTTAGGTGTGAAAAATCATGAATTTATTAAATAAGGAATTTATTCTGAATTGACTCACCTGGATAAATAAAGGTTCAATAAAATGAACCACCTCAGTGGGGAATGTGAAACGATAACAATGTTATCTTTGTTTCATGTGTTCAAGAGTTCAAGATAGTGAATGATAGAAACTGAAATTGTTCAGCCAAAGTATAAAGAAACATTAAGGATAAAATGTCAAGATGTTGCTATGGATATACTATATATTTATAAGATGTTGTTATGGATATACTATATATTTATAAGATGTTATTATGGATATACTATATATTTATAAGATGTTGCTATGGATATACTAATATTTATAAGATGTTGATTTATAGATATACTATATATTTATAAGATGTTGTTATGGATATACTATATATTTATAAGATGTTACTATGGATATACTATATATTTATAAGATGTTACTATGGATATACTATATATTTATAAGATGTTACTATGGATATACTATATATTTATAAGATGTTACTATGGATATACTATATATAAGATGTTACTATGGATATACTATATATTTATAAGATGTCGCTATGGATATACTATATATAAGATGTTACTATGGATATGCTAAATATTTATAAGATCTTACTATGGATATACTATATATTTATAAGATGTTACTATGGATATACTATATATTTATAAGATGTTACTATGGATATACTATATATTTATAAGATGTTACTATGGATATACTATATATTTATAAGATGTTACTATGGATATACTATTAATTTATAAGATGTTACTGTGGATATACTATATATTTATAAGATGTTACTGTGGATATACTGTATATTTTTTAGATGTTACTATGGATATACTATTAATTTATAAGATGTTACTGTGGATATACTACATATTTATAAGATGTTACTGTGGATATACTACATATTTATAAGATGTTGCTGTGGATATACTACATATTTATAAGATGTTACTATGGATATACTATTAATTTATAAGATATTACTATGGATATACTATTCATTTATAAGATGTTGCTGTGGATATACTACATATGTATAAGATGTTACTATGGATATACTATTAATTTATAAGATATTACTATGGATATACTATTAATTTATAAGATGTTACTGTGGATATACTACATATTTATAAGATGTTACTGTGGATATACTACATATTTATAAGATGTTGCTGTGGATATACTATATATTTTGGAAAGCATTCACCTCTTCCTAGTCTGAACATTTAAAATACACGTTTAGCGTGATTGTTGATAGAAAAAGATGTCCAGTACAGAAAAATAATGCCATTTCAAAACACAATACATTCATATAATATTAAACAAAAAATCAGCACCTTTTGTAAATGTTAGTTCATATCCTCATTGAATAACAGAATTAATAAAACCAAGGATGGGGTATTTAGGCAAGTTGCCTCAACCATGATGAGGTCTTAGGGACCTGTTTGCAAAAGCCATGCAGAGAGAAAGAGCCATATCAGTTGCTCTCTCTGTCGTCAGTGTTCTGTGTTTGTGTCTGCAGTGCTGATGTCTCTCCTCCTCCCGACCTGGCCACAGTGCTGTGGATCTCAGCCTCGTGCTCCCTGGCCTTGGCCCTCAGCTTGGCAATGCTACAGCAGCGGAACTCTTCTGGACTGGGCCCCTCCATCCCCTCCCATTCCCCTGCCCGCCCCTGAATCATACCCTGTATGGGGGTGGTCACTACAGCAGAACGAGGTACTTTAGTCCAGGGATAGCTTCCTTTCTCCTGCCTCCTCACCCAGTGCTCGCCGTCAGAGCTCTCTAGCTCCGATAAGCTCTTGTTGGGTTTGTCTGTTGTGTCCTCAGCATTGTTCTTCCTGGGAAATGGCTCTCCAAGCTGGCCCTGCAACTTCAGCTGCCTCCGCATCTTAGCCCGGCGGTTCTGAAACCACACCTGGTGAAAATAGAATCAATGTAATATGTAGAATATAAGAGAGTGAAATAAATGCAAAACATTAGTTTCGAAAATAAATTCAGTATCCACTAGATTGAACAGTTTTTAGTCATAAACAAATAATGTTTTTATATATATATATATAAAACACAGTAACACTGTGGCATGAAAGCTGATAGAAACAAAGATGGCTTCTAGAAATCAGAGTTCATGCATTAGTGAAAATGGTTTGTAAGGAAGAGGGTGTTGGGACCGTACCTGCACTCTGGCCTCGATGAGGTCCAGTCTGAGGGCCAGGGCTTCCCTCATGAAGACGTCAGGGTAGTGGGTGTTCTCAAAGGTCTTCTCTAGCTCCTCCAGCTGCCAGCTGCTGTAGTTGGCCCGAGCACGACGCTGCTTCACTGGCCTCTGTTCATCTGGAAAGCACAGCACAACCACCAATTACACAATCGCCAACGGTTGACAAGGAACTAATGGCTCTAGATTGGATAATTAGCGCCGCCGTTCATTAGGCCCTCTTTAACCGTGCTTGATAATTGATTGTTAGTTAGGAGCTGTTAGCAAAATCTTTTGTAAACATTTACACTGCCATTAGACAGTGCTCAATGAGTCTCTATGAGAAAACACATTCCACCAACTAATAAGCCAACACGTATCTGTAATAAATTGTCACACATGAATGTAAATATCCATGTGTTCTCCAAAGTTACAGTAATTCTGACATTCTAAGGCAGACTGTTGGTTGGAACTCACCCATGCTGGCCGTGAACTGCCCCATCCCAGCTGCCTGTGTGGCCAGGAACAGAGCCTCTTTGCAGGGCTCTGGTTGCAAGTAACTCCGCAGGGACTCATAGCTGATCAGGGACCCAGGGATCAGGATCTGTGGAGGGGAGCCCAGTCTGGTGGGGAACGCAGGGAAGAAGTGAGCTGCGGAGGAGTGGAAGACCGCAGGTAGAAGAGTGGAGACCAACTGCCCAGGGCCAAACATTATCCAAAAGCTCTTAGAGGAGTCCAGAGTCTTAAGTGTCAATCCACTGGTATTAAGGGGACAGTCTGATACCAAAACAATGGGACGTATCTCAGGAGCACTTCACAATATCGGAGTAAACATTCTTGTTGAGGTTGGCACAAATGGAGCAGAGTCAAGTTTGAGGCTTCTTTACCACAGTGAAATCAAATAGGGCTGTTAATGAAGTACATCACCAGATCCAGAATGAAAGGAAATCACAGAATCTTCCACCATCAATTCTGAGGGATGAATTGCAGTCATCAGCCATACATTGACTCTCGATCCAGAAGGCTACCTAAGATGAAGGTTGACATGGAGACTCAGGAGGAGCTCAGGTGAGATGCAGGTGATGGGTGGGGAAGACGAGAGAGGACTGCACTCAGCAGGTAAGGGGGTCTCACCTTAGTCTGGTGAGGTTCTCTCTCCTATCCTGCTGTTCCCCCTCCTTCCTCAGCAGTCACATGACTCACAGTGGGCCCAGACTGACTCCTGGGTGTGAGAGAGAGGGCTGGGCTTCAGAGAAATGGAGACAGGAATGTGAATCTGACCCATGATCCATCTCCAGGTAGATTTTCACACCACGGTATCATTCAATCAAAGTCCATTTAAAACCACAATGTACACTTTATCCTCTTCAACACACCAATCCCATACAAGGTTTTGCATTCAACTTACATTATAGCAGCAGCTTCCACCCTCCATTTCATGTTGCACTCTGCATGGATTTGGTGTCTGAGGTTTACTTTGAACAAGTTAAGACATCTTTTAGCTTCGGAAAATTTCAATCAAAGTGATGGATCAGACGTCAAGGTGTGGAAATGACAGTAAAAAAAAAAGGCTTGAACGTTCAGTTGAACACGTACACCACAAATACTTGAGAATATCGCTCGTCTTTCAATTAATAGTTGTCAAGCAGAAGAAGAAGAAAGGATTCCGATGACAAAACTGGTACAGCCCTTCGGAGATGATCAAAACAGGCTCAGAGGTGCCAAACACAGAGCCACCGTTGCCAAGGTAAACAAGTTCACGCTAATTACACCACCTAATTGACATGAAGTTGAATGATGACAATTAGCTGGATCGAAAATGTTTACCTAAACACTTATTTCCTGATCTTGATGTTCATTTTGGATGTTACATACACTAAATGCAGTCATCACACACCCCAAAATTTATACAATTAGAAATGAATGCTTTCCTAATAGCTAGGTCTAATCTTTCAAATGGAACGTTCAACAAAAACAATGGAAATGCTGTCATTAAATGACTAAAGTGGTCCCATCTAGTCTCTACTAGTCTTCTATCTAAAATAGGATCACCTGTTCAAATAGAAGGTTTTGTTTGGTCTTCGACTGAAGACAGAGTTCATTGACAATGGCTGTGGGTCAGGGCTCCTTGGCCTTTGAAAACAGATAACTTTCACAGCCAAGCTTCAACTGGAATTTGCACCGTTTTCATGTTACCGAGATTTCTATTTGTATTATAACGTCTCCTCTTTCTCTCCAAGTAATATACACAATTCTAACATAAAGACTCTAACGATTACATTGACATAGAGATTCCAATCGATAGGGATTTAATGGGAATAATGATCACTGCAAGCGTTGGAATTGTAAATATTGTGAATTTGTATGGTTGTGTGCAGGGCTCCCTTGTAAAATTGGCCTTGGGTTCAATGGGATTTTCCAAGTTTAAATACATTTAAATAAAATCGGATAAACTTATAAACAGGTATTACCAGTGTTATACACAGATGCAAGCAGGTTTTGTTACAATGTAATATGTTAGAGTTACTCAATCCCTCTTTCATGTCATCAGGTAAACTGTCCCAAATCACAGCTTAGTACGGGGCCTCAAAGTAAATCTCCACACATGCTGGAAGGAAGGTAATACAGCACTGTACTCCAACAGACCGTGACAGAGAGAGAGCATTCTCTCACATAAGAGCTACACGTATCCACTACACGTATCCACTACAAAACTTATAGACAATAGTTAGGTCTCACACCTTCACACACACTCTCTCTCTCTCACACACACAGACAGACACACACTCTTTCTCTCACATAATCAACTCACGTTGCTGTGCATACTCTAAAATATCATCCACACCTTTCCCAAGCAGCCCAGCTGTAGCCCCAGTGTTGAAGGATCTCTGATGAGTTGATCATGATGAGGACCGACTGTCTATGATGTGAATGAAACACAGGTGTGTCAATTAATCCGGAGATACGCATCACCTGACACACCCCGCTAAATGCTTATCGGATCAGACGGCGGCTAAAACACGCCACTGTCATGGTTGTCACCACAGACTGGCGGTTTGAACTGCATACCTTTGATCAGTTCCAGAACATCAGCAGGAGACATCTGGCCAAAGCCATGCTCCCAACACCAGGGGAAGGTGAATCACTGTCTAATCAGAGGACAGCACCTCTCTCTCCTCTCCAGTGGGGCTTTCATCCACACCTGTTCAAACACTAAATAAAGCCTACGCACAGGTATAGAGGTCAATAAGACAAACATCAGAAATACCTGGACAATCTCTATGTTAAGCTGAATCTGTGAGCATGTTTATTGGTGCGTGTGTACAATGAGGCATCAACGTTCACTCTGCTCCAGCAGCCCCCAGTCATTTCTTGGCTTTGCCATTTCTCCAGTCGTTTATTGGCTTTGCCTTTTCTAAAGCAAAAAGGAAAATAGATTAAAAGTGTCTAGTTTGAAGGGTGGGTAAATAAACATTGTTTGTGGGTTAGCACTGAATACTGAATGGCCATCTCTGTTCCATTTGTCCTTGGCACACAGGTAGACAGAGGGATTTCTGGGATGTCTGAAAGTGCTGTGTTTGGTCTGTTCCGGGTTCCTCTAATGCCCATTGATCCAGCTAATCAGGGGAGAAGTTGGTGGAAAACCAGCAGGGTTGTTTAGCCATCAGTAAGGGGCTCGTGTACAAATGAGCTGCTTGTGGATAATTGAAGGAGGCATTAGGACAACAATGGCAGTGGCTCACACCAGTCTTCACTGGTCTCTCAGGTATTCCCAGGTCCCTGGATCACATGGCAGCCTGTGAAATCCACAGCAGGCTTAAATAAAAATCACAGCATCATTAGTGGGCCTTCAACATTGGGGGCAAAATGCACATTCTCCATGGATTAAAAAAAAACAACCCCACCTGTTGTTGTGCCTCTTTTTCCATTACTGACTTTAGTTTGAAATGGGCTTGTTTGAGATCGTATTTATGGTTTACAAATGTAAATGTAAAGGGATAGTTCCAAAGAGGACAAGAGAAGCAAATGCAAGGAATGTTGGAATGAGAAAGGCCAATACTCCGCAGCATAAGACCAAACAAAGAGCAGCTATTTAGGTTAGTGCAGTGTTAGGCAATACATTTACCATACATAACAAAAGCCTTCAATGTTCTTTTTAAAGGACATTTGAAACTGGCTCAACTATTCAGATGTAACTGTTGGTGTGTTAGTACAGGACCTTAGATGACAGAGATCGGGAACAACGCACAATATCATTAATACTCATCCACTAGAGTGACACTTCAAAACATCCAACTAAAGTTCTGCCAAATGACTTGTGAAGATGGAGGATGTTCGTTGGTGTCATGGGACTGTGCATATGGCTGGTGTCATTTGCAGTCTGTAATAGCAGCAATGAACACTGATAATATACATTTTTTAATGGGCGCATAAGTGAAGCTTCAGGGTTGTCACGTAACTGTCTCTGCTGCTAATGACTTTTCAGATTGCCAGGCAGAGTCTAACTAAACTCCACATTTTTATTTCCGATTCATTGCAAATTGTCAAAACAAAAAAAAAGCCATATAAAATCACAGCAAGGTTATCTCATCATCGGTTGCTTGTAGTTGCACTTACTCTTATCGACCAACTTGAACTTTAAATCAAAGCATGGCAGTACAATTGAATTCTGGCTGTTATTGAATGATTGTGATGGATGTGTTTGTCACATCCAGGGAAGACAAAGGGACATGTGTTTTAGAGCAGAGGAAGCCCCTATCTGCTCGATGCCTCACTCTCTCTGGTTGCTAAGAGTATCCTGCAGAGAGCAGGCTGATTGGTTTAGTCCTGGATCACTGGCTATGGGATGAAGCTGAGAGCCCAACCTGCTTTTCATGGCAAAATGTTCAAGGGAAAGCGGCCACGATCCAAGAGCAATCACACTTTAGGCTTCAAAGTAGCAGGGGAAAAGAGAGGCGAGAGCCGGTCCACATTTCTTCCACTTCGGCCAAGTGCAACTCATGCGTGGAGGAAGACGAGATGATCTAAGGAGAGTAAGACAGGTGTGCTGGGCAGGTAGAGGCACATCGGGGCCCCTCCTAGGGTTGAGTGAGAGACAAGGACTCATCCCCACCTTCCTGCACTGTCCACTTTCACATGAACTAGCAAATCAACAAATTACACATTAAAACAACTCTTTAAACTCATCCTTATGAGTTTGCAATCTGTGACTTTTCATAAAGCCAGGATAGGACTGTTACAAAATACCTCATGTGCAGCAGTAAAAATGATTAACGTGGAGCATGGCACATTGAGACGGTTTTAGTACAGACCACAGCACCAGGTGCTTCTGAGGGCATCAAACACTAGTCTGATGTGATGATGAATCAAGGCAGAGGTTATTAGCATGTCAGTGGCCCATCAGGCTAGTTAATGACAGCCCTCTCTTTCCATCTCCTCCTCCTCACTGGCTGTCACTCATCTCTGTTCCGCCTCACTGACACCAAGCCAATGGGATGCTGGCGCCTCACCAAGAGCCCAGGCAGCTATGGCATCTGTTGCTAGCTGATGGATAACCACAAACACTTTCAACTCCAGACTCAGTGTGTACTATAGAACACCTTACAGGTGCAATTAACTCATTAACCAAAAAACAAACTGTGGGAGGAGAGCATAGACAAGTAGAATAATTGCAGTACATAGAAATATATTGCTTTATAACTGACAAAATTGGAAAAGTATAGAAATAAAAACACACTCAAAACAAATGCGAGGTAACATGTTTTCAAATACAAGCCAAATAATACAAGATAAAAAAAAATACAAATTGTAGCACAATTGTTTGCACTACAAGCAATAAGAAACATATTTGGACAAATTAGTCAACCCATCCAAGAGTCTTTTCATTTAAATTTGTATCCAATTAATTATGCACAGCAGCAAGTATAACGGTGAAAACCATAATGGTGGCAGGATCACTTGAACATCTGAAGACATTTCCATCATTGGACATGTGTGGACCTCATTGAAGGAAGGCTGCTTTCATCAGCACCATGTGTGCAGTATGTAGAGTGACTGTCAGTCCCAACAGACAACAGCGTCCCTTGACACACCAGTGTGGGCATGTTCCACCTTCACATAGGATTCTCCCATCACTAACCAACTGCTTCCTCCCATGTCCCACCATGTAATCCAACACCAGCAAAGTACATTTCAGTGCTGGCCAAAACAGCCTGCCCACATGCAGCCTTCAAAACAGCGCTTTAGTCTGTGTGATTGAACAATTACTGCCTTGGTTAATTTCCCATAAATGGGTGTGGAAGGAACACTTAGCTGGGTTACCTGCATGCCTGCACGTTGTTTCGTCTACCCCTTTGACTCCATCGAGAGGGTTTCTGATGAAGTCAGTGGCACTGGGCAAAACAACTCACACTTTCATGGCAAATTGGTTTCCATCGCATGCCTTTAATTTGTCTTCTACACCCCAGTGAAAAGAGTGCATAACTATGACAGCCATTTCAAACAGGATCTGGCTCAGAGAATGCATGGGATGAAATATGAAGGCACCAGGGTCTTGCTCCATTAACTGTTGCTCCGTTTCTCTTGTTTGAGCTGGTGAAACATTGATGCCCAAAAGCAATAATTAGATCTGCTGAAATTCCAAAGATTATGCTCCACAATTTAGCTGGTAACTGACTTCTCTTTTAAATGTTAAAACATGCAGCACAGATACCATTATAGTATGAACTGAGGTTAGAAGCAACAGAAAATAAGTCATATGACACCCTGGTTTTATGTGATATAATAGGAATAATATTTGAGACAAAAATCCAAAATGTCAAAAGTTTTCCTTTTTTTTATTCAATTTCTGACATTGGTTGATAGATAGCCAGTATTCATTATTTCAAAAATAATAGAAGCACTACCACTGCAAAACAAGCATGAGTGACATTTTTATTTTATTTTTTTTTACAATAATCATTATCACCATCTTTTGAATACTTCGATATTACCTTTGAATCAAAGAATCAGTTTGTATCAATCCATAAATCCTGATGAAATGACCAAATGGATAAAAAGAAAAGAGCAGTTGTGTACGACACGAGTCTAAATCTACAATACAAAAACGTTATGGTGACACTGCCTCCCGTCAGAGGAGAAGGACTTGTATCTCCGGGTCCTCATGTTGTTGCCTCCATGTGCAGGACCTTCATGGACTCAGAGATCATAGAGCTGGTGTCAATCTGCCCATAGATCCCCACCAAGAAGGCCTTGTGGAGTAAGATGTCTGCATGCTCTGAGGAGAAAAGCACAATGAAAAACAAAAACATATTTTTGCTTTGAGCATGAATCTTTATACATCTTGAAAACACAGAACAGTTTACTTTCCAACTTGCGAGTTTAGATCCATAATAAAGACCAAGCACAGAAGCTGTGTAGTGCTGAGAAGATGGGACAATCATACCTTGACAGAGCAGCACGTATTCTGGCAGGTTCCTAAGCGCCGTCTGCACCACGTCAAAGTTCCCACTGCCCATACAGTACATGAAGGTGGGCAGGAAGTCTGCTGCAGTGCTGCAGTTCCGAGAAAAAAAACACACATTTTACTTAGGACATAACATTATTTGACATGAAAGACAACTGAGACAACACCTTACAAGTATCACTAAAGCAACATTTGCAGCTAAACATTCCTAAACAACGCATCAATAAATTAATATCCAGCCAGACAACTGGAGCGCTCCCTCTAGATTCCTATAAAAATAAGCAGAGAAATCCTAGAGGTGTCAGCATTCTGATCTTACCACGGGTTGTTCTGAATGCAGCGCAGGGCCAGGCTGAAGGCCATGTTACGACACAACTCCTCAGTAGAAGTCACCAGTCTCCGCAGGTCATTCTGAGGGCAGGGAAGGCAATGAAAACCTGTTTACTTATACTGTACAGAGTGGTGCAAAGCAGAGTGTGTGTTGTGTTGGGGGATTATTTGTTTATAATAAAAGGTGTGTTATTAGAAGGCAAACTTACAGTGAAGTACTGGATGATCTCAGGATTCCTCTTGGACTTGTCCTCCACCTCGGTCAGAACTTCCAGCACGTCTGAAACACAGTGGGGAGCAAAATGTTGGTAAAGTTCAGCAAAATCCCTGAAGTTACGTGTTAAACTGACCTGAGAGTGTATTATACATTAATGACCTTCGATGGCTTCTCCCCTGGAGATCTTCTTCAGGTACTTGGTCATGTCAGCTGCAGTCAGTGGAACGGAGGCCGAGATACTGACCATGGGCAGGGAACCAGAGGACGACTCGTCTGATTGGAGGAAACCCAGAGACATGTCAAAACACCGCATTTAGCCAGATGGTTGATTCGTATGTATCTGTATGCAGTCAAAATGTGTCATTAATATATTATACATTTTGTTCATTTGCCAAATTGTTGATGTGTTGAGTCACTTATGTTTTTCATTCAAGGCAAAGTTTTCACGAGTGGATAAGCTTACCATCTCTGTCCTCTGCAGAACTGTCAGAGGAGCCAGTCTTCACAGGCAGGGTGAGGCCAGCCAGCAGGGACTTAAGCAGCAGGTCAGGGTGCTCTGACGAGAGCCCCCTAGTGGGACAAACAGAGAAAAACAAGTCACTCCTTCGCTGCTCCACACAATGTGAAATAACAACTAACATTAATGCAATGGTGTTGCCAATCCTAATGTCTCAATAATCATTTTTTTAAAAAAAAAAAATCAGTTCAATGACTTACTGTAGGATATCAGAATGCTTCTGTAGATAGGGAATGGCTGATGCTGCATCGTGGGTAATATACTTCTGAATGAACTGCACATATTTACTGAAGACGGCCAACGGATGCATACGAGGTCTCCTAAGGTTCTGCAGGGAATATGGACCACAACATGATTAACTCCATGATCAATAAGATAGTTATTTTAATGCACAAAGCATTTGACCTTGTAGAAATACTACTGTTCTGTGAAAACACATTAGATCTAGTCAAGATATCCAGCCAACCACAGCTGTAGCAGTGGCAACAATCTATTCTTTCTCCACCTATGAGAAGTCAAATAACTCTGAAACGCTAAAAAGAAAAACACAAGCAAATGCCACCAAACCAACTGGAAAACCCTGAGGCTGATCTGTGAGTGCACTCCGTGTTCATTCCCTCACCTGCAGGATCTTCATGAAGGAGAGCAGGCAGTCCTGCAGCGCCCTCTGGTGTTCACCATGGAACACTAATGGCTGCAACAGCTCCAGGATGGCCAGCACGTTGCTGAAGAATGTCAGGTGGTTCTGGCTCCGGAACTCCTGGAAGTTGAGGTGGATACGTCCGTGGAGAAGCGCTCCGATCATTGGCAAGTGTCTGGAAAGTTAAGAAAAGTAAGCTGTGATCATTCTCCAAACATTCACAGGGTGGTTTTAAATAGCGTCTGTGATCGTAGCTATGGAGCTACAATCTACCATAAGAGGTGCATGAATTCATATGTCCAACACTAAGTTTGTACTGAACATGGTGTTCACCTGAGGAGGAGGACAGGGTGGGACACAGCCAGCTTCCTGCAGGCCAGGTTAGCGTCTGACATCCGGTTCTCAGCCGACTTTGTGTCTCCCGTATCGCCTAGCAACGTGACCAGACGGTGAACCAGGACGTCGTGCTGAGAGGGAGGGATCACACATCAGTCCTTAAGACCTCTGACGGCTTCTGTGCCAGCCAACGGCTTTGAGAAACAGTTAAGCGACTGAGCCACCTGAAGGTCTACTCTACCTTGCATGTGGTGCCGTCGGCAGCCCCCTCGCTGCTCAGGGTGGCGTCAGGTAAGGTCACGTGCTGGATGACCTCTGGGAAGTGCAGGTAGAGCTGGAGCAGGAGGTTCTGGCACCGCTTACTCATCACACTAAGGAACATACAATGGAGTCAGCTAGCAAACATCAGACAACAGTTTCCACACAGCAGACAGTACCAATGGTCTCCTACTACAATGCTCTCGTCTGATGTAGGCCTAGTTAGTTGGCTCATACATGTCAGACCGTCTACGAATCAACAGGATTTGTATTCACTGGTCATCACTGGCGGTGTTTTCCATAAACAGCAACAACCTTGACCAATAGTCAGATTCCACTGTCTCTTCAACAACCATCATGTAAATTGGAATAAACAGCAGCTAATCTAGCGATGAGCCTTAAAAGAAGAGGCTTTGAAGAGAATGCCTATCACACAGGGAAATGTTTATCCCACACAAGGCCAAACACAGTCTGTTTTGTAAGATGGGTTTTAAGCAACCATGTTTTCAGTCGCAACTATTTGTACAAGACAGCTTAGCTGTGCATAAAAATATTGTAATTGGATAGATAATTTTGCTGCTTGACCTTGGCCAGAGTTTCCCCATTAAAATTGGTTTAATAACCAGAGGCAGACTCATGAAAGAAGATTTGGCTTCCACAAAGAGAAGTTGCACCCTGATCTCTGACAGGCAGCTAAGTCGGAGCAGGAATCCACAACACAGGCAGCACGTTTAGAGCTGCAGTCCTAATCCTCTTGGCTTTATTATAATACACTGAGCTTTTAAAGAGATCACAGAACACACGACTTCTGGTCGTTTTAATTTCACACCAATAGACCTAATTATCGCCTTTCCCCTGGTCCACCCAGCGTTGTGTCTGACAGAACATTCAGTCTGTGAATTTCATCTGTTCCGTCTGGGGGTAATCTAGTGATATGGCCCCAAGTTTATCAGCTCAGTTTAAAAGAGGCCAAAGACCAAGTTCAATACTGGGGCTAATTAGGGAGGGTGAAAAATATGTCTAACTAAATGAACTGTGGGCACTTTAGTGAACCTTATGAGACCAAAATATTATGGAGTGTCATGTCTGCTGTTGCTGAAGGAACAGATGGGGTATTGAGAGAGAGAGGGCGTCTCTGTCTAAAGTAGATCACATAGCAAACAGATCACCCTGTAAATAGTATTAAATTCCCATTGGACAAGCCTGACTAAGTATGTCAGTCCAAGAGCCAACAACCCACCCATACATACCTGTCTCCCCATTTCTTTGTGCAGTTGATGAGGTATTCCGAGACTTTCTTCACTCTCACCAGGTCGCCATGGCAACAGCTGTGGAGCAGGGGCAGCCGTGACTGGATGAGGGAGCAGAAGGTGTGGTCCAGGGTGCTCTTGGCGTTGCCGGGGTGTTGGCAGGGGGCGAGGAGTCGCCGCGGCTGTTGAGCTCAGACTCTGACATGATGAGGTCCACCAGACTGATAAGCTCCTCCAGGTTCAAACGCAGGACAAACGTATCTGTCTGTTTCTGGAGAGAGAGGGAGAGAGCACAAGAGAGAGGTGTTGGAAGCAGTCAGGCTGAGGGGGAATAATGTTCTCTGATTTGTGTCATGTGACTGGATTAATTGAAGTCATTATTTGAGGGCTAGACTGGAGTACTGTGCTACCTGTGGGGTCTTCTGGTCCCGGCCCTGCCAGATACGAGGGATGTGACTGCAGGCCCACAGGAAGTCCAGAGCAGAAGATGGGTCCAGTCTGGAGAACAGCATACACAACACCATTACAGAATATTACAATACAACTTTCACTATTTGGGAAACACTGTCAGTGTGACTACTACTGCTGAAGGTAATGATTTGGGATTGATATATTGTCTGACCGCTGGTCTTGCTGCTTGCTGAGAAGAGCACTGATGCACTGATGAAGAGTTGTCCAGTTGGACTGATGGGTCAGCAATGCCAGAAGGTATGGTCTGTAGGAGGGAGTTCCTTTACCCTGGAATAAATCACATGAAGTAAGGTGGTGAAGTACACACACACACACACACGCTGAGATTACCTTGTTGAGAGCAAAGAGCAGCTTCCGCTGAAGGTCTGGACACACAGATGTGACCTCAGGGTCAAGAAGTCCCAGCCAATCAACAAGCAGCCCTGAGCTGGAGCCAGTCTTTGTCACCTCTGAGCTGCTGCTGAAAGGGAATTGAATAGATTGACAGGCTCAAGGTCAGGCTACATGAATGATGAATCTATACAATCCTTCAGTCAAACAAAGTACTGATTATTAAACATACAATAGTAATATTTCTAAGGCATTACAAAACACATAAGATGCCAATGCCACAGTTAACCAGATTTGTATGTTGTTGTTTGACTAAGGGCAAAAAGACAGGTCTTGAATGATTTTAGGCGTGATAGAATTTACATGCTTACTTGTTTGTATCCACCTCCATTTTCACAGCTTGCTCTTCAGTCTCCTGGAGAAGCAGCGCTATCACCATGGCAACAGGGCCTGCGGTGGTAGAGCCGGTCCCCGTCTCTGTTTCAATAGTCATTAGCAAGGCCAGCAGTTCCTCCAAATATGGAGACTTCCCCTCCACTAGCCCCTGTAACACTGGGAACAACAAACAAACAGTACTGAGTGTTACGAGCTGTGATGTGATGGTTGTGCCATTCCTCAGCTACGGTGGAACATTCAGAAGTAAAAACAAGAACAACCTGGCCATGATGCTGAGCTCAGGAAAAATCTTGTGATTCAGAGGAAAAATAAAACATTGTAGGGGCAAGTCAAAAACCACACACCAAAACTATGAACTACCAACTACCATTATCGCATTTCTGACGTAACCTAGATCACCAGCTTGGCCGCAACCAGTTTAAAGTCAAAACATCCTTCATCTAGGCTTGATGGAGAGCTGAGCCCATATTGGACATAAACAAACTGGAAGCCGCTGGTCTGGTTTGGTTTCAGAGAAGAGCTTATAAACTCAAAAGGAACAGGTCAACAAAGGAAAAACAGAGACTCAGAGGCGGCAATGAAACAAACAGATCTGGGGAAATTGAGTAACATCAGCCACCACATCAAAACTGGGGCAGAAATAGTGAGGATAGTTGACGTTCTAGCCTGAGAGAGAGAGTGAACGACGCAAAAAGTACCATACCTTTTCCTATCAGTTCCGGCTCTGCATTACATCTCTCCCCTGCCTTCAGTGTGGCGATTATAGCCCTCACGGCCACCTCGGAGTCCCTCTGATAAGCCAGGGCCTCAGCCAGGTGGAGGAAGCCTGTACGAACTGCAGAGGATAGGCATAAATCAGTTATCATCACACTGTTAACAGTGGATTACCTGACCATCTGACTAGGCCCAAGTATGTGTGTCTGTATCATAAATATATACAGTTGAAGTCAGAAGTTTACATACACTTAGGTTGGAATCATTAAAACTCGTTTTTCAACCACTCCACAAAATTCTTGTTAACCAACTATAGTTTTGGCAAGTCGGTTAGGACATCTACTTTGTGCATGACACAAGTCATTTTTCCAACAATTGTTTACAGACAGATTATTTCACTTATAATTTACTGTATCACAATTCCAGTGGGTCAGAAGTTGACATACACTAAGTTGACTGTGCCTTTAAACAGCTTGGAAAATTCTAGACAATTATGCCATGGCTTTAGAAGCTTCCGATAGGCTAATTGATATCATTTGAGTCATGCATGTACTCTGTGGAGTGGTGAAGGATGAAACTCAGACATTGGGGCAAAAAGTATTTAGTCAGCCACCAATTGTACAAGTCATCCCAAAATAAAAAGATGAGCCAAGACCTCATAAAAAATATTGTAGACCTCCAACTCTGGTTCATCCTGGGAGCAATTTCCAAACGCCTGAAGGTACTACGTTCATCTGTACAAACAATAGTATGCAAATAAACACCATTTGGACCACAAACAAGCCAGATGTCTGCTCAGGAAGGAGACCTGTAACAACCTACTTTAGTGCGAAAAGTGCAAATCAATCTCAGATCAACAGCAAAGGACCATGTTTGAAGATGCTGGAGTTAACAGTATAAAAGATCTATATCCACAGTAAACAGTCCTATATCGACAAACCTGAAAGGGCCCTCAGCAAAGAGCCACTGCTCCAAAACAAATAAAACCTGCCAGGCTGGGAAGTTTGCAACTGCACATGGGGACAAAGATACTTTTGAGAAATGTCCTCTGTCCTTGGAAACAAAATACAACTGTTTGGCCATTACCAAAAAAAAAGGAAGACATACAAGACCACTGATAATCTCCCTCGATCTGGGGCTCCACGCAAGTTCTCACCCCGTGGGGTCAAGATGATCACAAGAACGGTGAGCAAAAATCCCAGAACACACGGGGACCTAGTGAATGACCTGCAGGGGCTGGGATCATGTTGTGGGGGTGCTTTGCAGTAAGGAGGGACTGGGGACTTCAAAAATAGATGGCATCATGAGGTATGAAACGTATGTGGATATATTGAAGCAACATCTCAAAGACATTTGGATGATCAGAAGTTAAAGCTTGGTCACAAATGGGTCTTCCAAATGGAAATGACAAAATATACTTTTGGTAAAACTCAAAAATGGCTTAGAGAACAAAAAGTCAAGGTATTGAGCTGCCATCACAAAGCCCTGACATCAATCCTATAGACAATTTGTGGGCAGAACTGAAAATGCGTGTGAGCAAGGGCCTAGAACTCTGACTTTACACAAGCTCTGTCAGGGGCTACTTGAAACGTTTGATCCGTTAAATTTAAAGGAATGCTAAAACACTAATTGAGTGTATGGGGCCACGTATCGTGAGATTTTTAGTGAAAACCTCCTTCCATCAGCAAGGGCATGTGATGAAAGAAATGAAAGCTTTCAGAATGAATTAATTCCCAAACACTATTTCCCGGGCATTCTTAAAATAAAGTGGTGATCCTAACTGACCTAAGGCAGAATCTCAATACTATGATTAAATGTCAGCAATTGTGAAAAAATGAGTTTAAATGTATTTGGCTAAGCCCCAAAACTTCACTGACTTCAACTGTATATGTGCAATGGGCCAAAATTTTGTAGCAGCCAAAACATGATGAAGACTTACCATCAGTGAGCCTCTGTCATGGGAATACTGTATAGCAAAGGACTTGAGCAAGGCCCGCATTGACCCCGCCTCACTTATTTTCTCACAACCATGTCATCATCTCCATGACAGCCTTGAAGAAGAGAGAGGAGAAGGCCAATAAAATCTCATTTTGTCTGTCAAGAGATGGAGGAAGACCGTGAAGTGTTTGATGAAAATGACAGGCATGCATCTTTTCTGTGGGAGAACTGGTGACTGATGAAACACATACATATAGGCTTCAGAGAGAGACAGAGATTCAGCACTGTCTAGAAGGACAGCAGAGTAAATCAATCATACCTGGTAGAGGTGTAGCTGGCGCAGCATGGGGCAGGACAGGGCGTGGCTGCGGTTCATGGCCATGACGAGGGCCCCGGCGTGAGCAGAGCTGAGCAGGGCAGCCAGAGCCTGTAGGAGACGCACTGACACCCCATCCTGCTGGGAGTGCCTCCCCTGTCTGGCACTCACCAGCTCTTGGGCCAGAGCCTGCTGCAGGGCCAGGGAGAGGGGCCGGGTAGGGGGGCTGGGCCTGCGGTGGTCCACCTTCAGAGGGAACATCTGTGGAGACAAAGGCAGAGGCAGGTATTAGACCCTCAGTCAGCACTCTGAAAACAGGTGGTAAATCTGACTATAGTACTAACCAAACAACTCTGTCAGCTAGGATAATCAATCACTTCACTGTAGGCTACTTGTGCAGTTATGATTAAAAAAGCCTTGTGTGTCTATCAAACTACAAGAAAATGGTTGATGAAATCGGAGAGAAAAAATTATTTGCTCCATAAACTTCAAAAAGACTTCAGACAGGTATTAATGTGTCATCAATCTCCAGGCAGAGATATATTCCTACCTGAAGCAACATGCCGGTGAGGTCATCCTCAGGCCCAATCACTGGGATCTGATTGGCTCTCATCTTCAAGGAGCCACTAGGAGTTTCCACAGTAACTTTGGCTCTGTTCACCTCAGTACTATCTGTAAGGTTAAACGTTCAATCACCACCTTCCGGTTAGACACCTGAAACCCCACCTCTTTAAGGTACCTGGATAGGATAAAATCCTTCTCACCAAAACTGTGTTTATACTGGGCTGTTCCAAAACTTTTATAAGAAATGTAACCCAGAGAGGCATAAACAAATGTAATCAATGTGTCATATCTCCAGGTAGAGAGACTGTATGGGGTGTGAGGTCAGCCTGGGCCCAATCAGGGATCTGATTGGGACATCTTCAACCGAGCCACTAGGAGTTGCTGGCTTGAATCACCTCAGTCTGACAAGGTTAAACAAATCTATCGGTCTGACCCCTGAGCAAAACAGTGTTTTTAACCCAAAACTTTTATAAGTTCCCAGGAGGCCAAATGTAATCGTAGTATGTAAGAGACTTAAGGCAGCCCCCGCACCAGTTGGGGTGGCATTCAGAGGAGTTGGGTTAAATGCAGAAGACACATTTTAGTTGAATGCATTCAGTAGTACCACTGACTAAGTATTCCCCCTTTCCCTGACTGACCTCTGCGAGGAGGGAGAGAGGAGCTGAGCAACCCGTGGAAAGTGTGCCCCCCTGTGGCGCCACGCTCATGCTGCACCTCCACCAGATGAGCCATGTAGTCTGTTGCACAGGACATGCAGAAACATCAGGAATAGAGGACATACTGTCAGCGCTAAATAGTCAGATTTATGCACAGAATCTTCAGGAATAAATCCTATGAGCACTAGCTATATCACTGAGGCAAACATTATCCACGTGGCATAGATATAGTGTAGTAGGATAGTTTGTGGTCAAGTTCTCTCACTCTTGTCCATGATGTTCTGTTCCAGTGTCTGTGAGTCGTGGGATACAGCCTGGTCCAGGTACTGCAGCAGTTTACTCATACTGGACACAGGGATGCCAAATGACTGGACAAACAGCAGCAGCTGCTGGGGCTCCAGATCCTGCAGCGCTGCAGAGGACAGACATTGTATCATAAATGCCAGAATGATATTTTTTATACACGGTGGTATTTTACTCTGTTAGACCTACACCATATACCCTTCTACCTGCATGCATTTAATGTGTTTGGACTTGTACCTGCATCCACCAATCGTGAAACCTCTGACCGGATCATCCTCAGCTTCAACCAATCAGGTAGCAGCAGGGCCTCCTCGGAGGTGTCCACCAGGAAGGCGGTGGGGAGGGGTTTCTTGTCGGGGAACCAGATGTCCAGGAGGTTGAAGAAGTCACTCTCCTCTGAGAACAGAGACACATGAATCATACTATACACTGAAAACCGAGACTGAGGTACAGTAGACAGGCCATGTTTGTAACAACAAGTGTGGTATTCAGAGATACATACCTTTGGGTGGCCCGAGCGTCAGGAGAATGACCATGGCATGGACCACCAGAATGTGCATGGTGGCTGTCTCCCCTGTGGTCCAACGCAGAAACACCTGGTCCTGAGATTCTGACTATAGAGTTCAATAGTCAAAGGTCAAAGGAGTAATGTAATTTCAGTGACAACTGTATTGACAGCAAGCACCTCTAGTTGAAATGATCACTAAGGGTCTACCAATATGAAACCATCAGTCTGAAACCATCTTCCATTTAGATGTAGAAAATGTGAGGTCACCCCCCACCCCCTCTCAGTAATGGTCCAATCCTCACCCAGCTGTAGAGGTCCTCTCCCTCCTTGGTCTTCCTCATCCTCCTGATGTAGCTCGAGAAGATGGAGATGAGGGCTGAGAGCACAGCGTCTGACTCGGGCCGGCAGGAGTACTTGGAGAACAGGCTGTTCATGATGGTGGAGCGCTCGACAATCAGACGGGCCACATCCTAGAGGATCCCAAATCAAACCCACCTCAGTATCTAACTATGAAGGCAATACAGGGTCGTGTTCAGTAGGGAAGAAAACGTTTTGAAACTATCTGAACTTGTTCAATAAGAACACAGACTTTAGTTGTCCCTGCAAAACATTTTGCTACGGGTGCTCGACTGAACACATAACCCAGGTAAATAATTGGAGGTATGACTGAGGATAAGAGGTGTCAGGGCTACCAGAGCGAGGTCATTGTGAGACGCCTGCTCCTCCACTGGTGCATGCTGGGACAGGTAGATGAGGTAGGCGCTGATGGTCTGTGGGTCTGTCTCCATGTGGATGGCCTGGGGAAGAACAGAAACACAACACACATTCTTACCACATCCCTTCAGCGAAAAAAACTCTGTCAGCTACAACCTGACAATGAGGCTAAATACGGTTCACATTGGTACGAACGATCTAGACCAGTTCCCTACTGACCTGCTGCAGAGCGGTGGAGGTCATGCCCCGGACGCTGTCGAACAGGGGCAGCTTGGGGAGGTCCTGCAGGAGCCACTGGTATCCTGGCAGGAGCTCAGCATCTCTAGAGTCCTCCTCCATGGGCTGGTCCCTCTCCTCTCCATCCTTCAGACCACCCTCAGTCAGCACCAGAGACAGACCCTGAACAACAGCAGATCAACCAAAGTAGATGAATACATCTCCTTAGCAAATCAATGAAACACTCATATTAGCGTGTGTCCTGTCTCTTATAATGCACCTTCATAGCCAGGACTCTTGACGCCACTTGAGAAGAGCTGAGGCGGCGCAGGAAGTAGTCCAACACCTCACACGTGGTCTGTTCGTCAGCTTTAGGACCCAACAGCAGATCCTGCAGCCGTCCAAGGAGCTGCCGCTGCTTTTGTTGCCTCTGGTGTAGCGAGAGAGACAAGAGAAAAAATAGCATTTGTTGTTTTGTGTGGATTAAATAAAACATGACAAGTGTATCTGTTGAGATGCTGGAGTCAGTGATTTCTCTGACCACAAAAGCTATTCAGAACAAACTAAAAATATGATAGCTGTTAAGAAACGGCAGCATACTTGTCTTTTCTTGGCTCTCTGCTCTTTGCTCTCTCCTTCCTCGTCATCCTCGATGGGCAAGTTGTCATCTGCAGCATCGTGAAGCAGGAATTCACACAGGCACTGCACAGGCAGCACGTCTAAGGACCCCTCACTGGACTGCACCAGGTCAGCCAGCCAGGGCATTGACTGAGAGGAGGCCTGGGGGAAAACATAGAACACAGTTGTAGAGTTCCTTCCAGAGAGAATACTTTCTACTGGCGAGAGAGGGTGTGCTCTTGTTTACCTGTCTCTGGATGATGTTGAGCAGGAAGTCAGGGTTGCGAGAGCGACAGAGGAGGTGACCCAGGCGAAGGGACTGGTTAAGGCTCTTCACCTGCTCCTGGACTGCGGGTGGGGGTTTGCGAGGGGGGCCCCTAGAAAAAAGAAACAAGTAAGATTACCACTTATTATCAAATGAATGAAAATGGGTCAGTTTCCCAGACCCAGCTTAAGCCTAGTTGTGGCCTTAGAAGACCATTCAATGGAGATTCTCCATGTAGTATGCTTTTTTTTAGTCTAGGACTAGATTTAATCTGTGTCTAGGAACAGTCCCTAAAAGTAGTCTACAAGGTACAGGTATAAAGGAGTATTACTGTGGGTCCAGACTGGTGAGCTGGGACAGCAGCAGGCTGTTGCTCTCTGTGATGGTCTGCTTGGTGGAGGCAGCCGCCAGGTGGCTCTCGAAGGCCAGGATCTCCTGCTTCTCTCTCTGGGACACCTGCAGCTCCCGGTTGATCATCTCTGTCTTGGTCTCCTCATCGGCCACCGTGCATGGAGGGTAGGAGTAGTTACTGCCAAGCAGGAAAAAGGGGGAGGAGAAAGATGAGCTTCGTTGAGTAGTTAGTCTGGTATGCGTTTGGTTTAAACAGATAAACGTCTCATACATGTGACTTACTTTGTCATGACCATCTCCATGAGCATTTTCAGTGTGGGATAGCCGTCCCAGGCAGCCAAGCCTGGAGAGAAATACATGGTTGATTGTAACAAAAGGTCAAACTTGTGTCTAAGGTTCTAATATATATACACTGATGATTTGTAGGGAAACCTGATTGAGACTCATACCTATTTGCTGTGGATTGAAAGCGGCCACCACAAGTAGCAGGAGCCACGCTTTCCAGTAGAGTGTGGCTATCGCCAGGTTCGGAGGAGTATAGCTTGAAAAATATCAAATATGTTATTTACAGAAAACAAACATCAACTCAAAGCTGGCTGGCAAGTTCATTAATTACACTAAGAGAGCAGCATACCCCGCAGGAAGCTGAATGTTCTCTGGGTGGTGGTAGGTGCACAGGTTCAGCACTGCGTCAATCAGCTGGATCCGCTCTACTCTCAACACATCCAGATCTACAAAAGCAACACCAGGAAACAAGCTAAATATCCCTCTTGATGTAAAGCCAAATAAACAAAGTTCCCTCAATGTCATCTCTTTTCATGAAAATGTTAACTACCGTATGTAAGTAATCTCTGCTTACCCATTGCTGTTGCAGATGTTGTACCATCAGACTGGACCCCGGCCGCCCTCTTCACCAGGTGGTCCGCCAGCTCCATGGCGTCGGCCGGGCCCAGGGGCAGGTCACGGGACAGTCCGATGACCAGGATACGCATCAGAGTGTCCTCCAGCAGAGGCACTTCAGAGCACAGCCGCAGGAAGAAACTGGCGGAGGTAAAACATTTAAGTGATGTCAACGGAGCAGGGACAGACAGCAGGGACAGACAGCAGGGACAGACAGCAGGGACAGACAGCAGGGACAGACAGCAGGGACAGACAGCAGGGACAGACAGACAGCCATAAATAAAACTAATCTAAATCAAAGGTTGGGTAGAGATGCTCACTTTCTGTCGCTCTCAGGGGGCCAGTTATCCCACTTGTAGTAGGTCTCTGGTTGCTCTGTGAAAAGCACCTTGTGAAGACTGGGGAAAAGAAACAAGTATATTTTCATTACATGGGTAGAATATTATCTTAAGTAACTATTGTAGGATGTTAATTAACTCCTCCTATGTTTATCTTTTTGAACAATCAAAGTGGCACGAAAACTCCCAAACACATACCAGTGTATATAGTCCTTGGATGGCACTTTGGCAATAGTGGGAACAACAGTGTGAAGCCACCACACAGCATCCCTCTGAATGGCAGCGATATTATTCTGAAAGGATCTCAGACCATCCAGATCTGAAACAGACAAAAGGGATGTTCAAAATGCCCACATTGACGACAACCAGAGAACTACAAACACTTACTCTTCTTCTCTCCTTTGTCCCACGCAACGCCAGCCTCCTTGACCTGAGCTGTGATGCCCAGCATCATGGAGCACGTGAGCAGGTCTGTCACCTGGATCACAAATCGCTCCTGTGGAAAACAGACAGAGAGCATGAGCTCAGATCCAAAGAGAACACAGAAGTTATTAATTGGTGAAGAGGCACAGAAGAGCATGTAACTAAGTAGGGGGTGAGTTATTTAATGGTACAGGAGACCGAGACAAGGTGGGAGTAATATAAAGATCATGAGCTCACTTTGAACTCCATGTCGACGTAGGTGGCCTCCTTCCTTTCCTGCATCAGACCCAGGCAGAAGGACTGGAAGTTGATCTCGTGCTTGGTCTGTTTGATGATCTCTCTCAGCAAGGCTCGAGAGGCACGCAGGTAATCATCCTTATTGGTCAGCAGGTCCTGGAACACCATGGCCAGGAACTAAGGAGAGGATCAGAAGGAGGAGGACAGCTTTAAGCGGTTTCTAAACAACATCTCCCTCTTGTGTTTCAGTTATTAAAAATAAAATAAAAGTGTGATCAATCCGAGAAAAAAAAAAGTGCACTTCAATCCAAAGCCAATAAAGCTTATACAGGTCCATTTCTGAACCCGGGCTTGACATTAAATGTTTTAATTGTCTGAAAGCTGAAGTCACATGCCCCCCCCCCCCCAAAGAAAAAGTCTAACGCCATCGGCGAAAAGGGCATAACAACAGGAAGTAGGGGTGCTGAGGATGCTGCAGCACCCCCTGAAAAATGGAATGTAGTGTACTTTGCCTTCTCTAGTCCTGTATTAGAGGAAAGGTACAGCCGTGTGTAGCCCGGTTAATACTGGTTTGAAGACGGCTAAGCATTTGGATCACATGCTACAGAAGGGATGAGCAAAATGGTGACATAGACAAAAGATATTTAGGGAGACATCTTTTTCGAATAGCCTATTCCACTCAGGTGGAGCTATGGCACAAAATAAATGTGTAGTAGCCTTTCTGGCCATCTGTGTGTCTGTGAGCGGGCAGATGGAGCGAGTGACACACAGTCAACGAGCCATGCTGGCTGTGCTCTTGTTGCATCATGTGATGGGATGTAACTCATCATGGGCTCCAGAGCAACTCTGCTTTCCTCAGAACTGGATAATTACAAACTGATTCGCATATATTCCCTCATCTTCCTCTCTTATTAGGCCGTGGATACTTTATACGTTGTAGGTAGGTTGCACACAGCGCATCATTTCTTTCATAAGCTTTCCTCCACTGTAGCATAAGTTTTTTGGACTCATCATTAGATTTTTCGATCTCAGTATTGTTCGCTCAATTTCACTCTGTGGCCTAAAATAAATCTGTGATTGAGAATAGCAGACTCCCGACTTTCAGAATTATTCCCATTTAAAAGCCGCAACTTTAGGACATTTAAATACTTTATTAGAATCGTTTGGAAAACAGTCTTCATAACTTTAATTGGACTTAATGCTTTATGATACTTTAATTAGTTGGTTTGCAACTTTTTTCCCCCAACCTCACATGCATGGATCATTTCTGTATTTTAATTCTTTGCTCAACTGTAAGGTTTGTTCAAAATACTCATTTGATCTTTATATCTTGCTATTATTTTTTATCTCTCTGTGACGACCCTCCCACTCTGTCTGCCGTATTCTCTCTTTGTTCTTGTTTCCTTATTAGGATGCCGGTGGGCGGAGTTGGGAAGGTTGTCAGCTACATGGGAAACACCTGGGCTCGGTGTGTCCCAGGATAAATACACCACTTCCCCATTCATGGAAGAGACTCTCTCCATGCAGACACCTTTAAAGATTTTGTTGTGTATCTTGGTGGTTTTTGGTTGTTTGATTTGGCACCTTTCAACACCCTGCATTATCACATTCATGCAAGCAAAACACTCACTTACACTACTGATTACACACACCATTGCATATTGTACTTAGTTTACTTAATAAATATATGTTTTGTTACTCCTTATCTCCACGTTGTCTCCCTTTTGTTATGGGCTTTGAGCCAGTTCGTGACATCTCATTATTACCTTAGGCCTCCCCTGTTTGAGTTATTTAAAAGCAACTTTAAAACTTTGCGATCAGAAATAGCACGGCAAGAGAAAACTAGCAAGTCATTAATATCAAATGAAAATGTGGGCTTCTATAACAATAAGACACTGGAGTGTCCTCTATATAAATAGACTTTGGCTATTGGCCCAGATCATCCGACATTTGAGAGAGAGAGAAGAATATATATATTCTGACTGGATATTTTGTGCTGCTTTGGTCAGACTCTTACACCTCGATCACACCGACAGCATCATTGCGTTTTAGTACAACAGAAGTACATTCCTGGACCGCTGCGTTTGCCCTGCAGCATTGCGTTGTAGAGGCAGTTGCAGTGCTTTCTGTGTGGTGCATACGTTGGATTTATCAAACGTATGCAAAAAATTGTATGCGTAGTGGGCTTGACAGAAATGGTAGTGGAAGGTGAATGTTTAACTTTTGTTGCACACATATCCAGATGTACCATTTTGCGCAACGACACTGTTGGTGTGATCGAGGCGTTAGCTCTGTCTACACTGTTCTCTTGCTTTGTGTAAATAAAACATATTGATTGAAATAGGCTTTAGCAAATAGGAATATAGGCAATTTACTCAATGTCAATTGTTTGATATTGATTTTTCTACTTGTCCATTTGGACAACTAAAATCTATATTCTGGTTGACAAACATTCATTTTTTATACATTTTTAAATTTGCCCCAGACAAGCCTTAATTTCGAGCACTGTGAACCACATACATTTACTTTCCCCACAGTAACAATTAAAAAAAAAAATCCCCAGAAAATACTCCCTCACCTTAGGGGCCTGCTCTGGGCTGTGCTGGAGCAGTGTGTGAAGGACTTGCATGTTGTTGGGGTTCCTGGCATTGGACAGCTCGTTGAAGATCACCAGCTTCACCATGGTTCCCAGGTTGTCTTTGTGTGCATTCAGTAGCTCCCTGGTTAACAAAGGCCAGACAGCACAGTTAAGTGTATGAATAAAGTGCTCTGCACCAAGGCTTTTGAAATATAAATGGTCCCCTATAGGATGTTCAAACTAACAACATTGAACACATCAAGTATGTTGATATGCAACAACTTGTTAGGGTTGAGGTTTGGATTGAACCAGGATGAGGACATGAAGCTAGGGTTAGGGTAAGGGTTTGTGGTTGAAGCCCCTGCGTACTTGGTTGAACATCTATAAACCATGTGTAGGGGACTATCCAAACTAAATCATATGGCCATAAGAGAAGACCTGCAGACCTGACACAGAGCATGTAGTGATTGAGGATGACTTTAGGTTTCAGGCGGATCTTGATGAGGTTGGAGATCACCTCCATGTCGTCCGCTCCATGGGAGTTGCAGTTCATACAGAGAGACATGAGAAGGTCCTGAGCTGGACGGGTCAGCTGCAGAGACAAAAGGCTTCATTATACATAACAGAACACTAGTTCACTGTCAGATTCAATTTCATGCAAACAGATGCATTTACATGTTAGATTTGAGTTTGGAAGGAGATGGTTAGACCACAACTGCCAATGAAATGATGATTCCTGTTAACTAGTGATGGTGATGTGGGTAGCCGAGTGTTACTCCTCCTCTCACCTTTGGATTCTGCAGCCACATCTCTAGCCTCTGCACAGCCATAAGCCGCACCTCCTTGTAGCCACAGGTGGCAGTGAGCAGACGCAGCAGGTTACGGGACACATTGTCCATGGGCTGCCTGCGGTTCAACTGGTCCTTCAGGACATCTAGAACATAGTCCTCCACACTCTCAGACAGCTCCTCGTACCTACAATGAGATGAAGAGTGAATGAACACAAACTGTCCAATAAACGGATCGGTCTAAGTAGAAGCAGACAGACAATACAGACAGGCAATCAATATGTTACTGCTACTGTATATGTAGTAGCCTATGCCTAAATACCTTGGCATAACTTGTCCATCATCTTCAGGACTAAGTTTCTCCTCAGCAATCAGCAATTCAGTCTGGCTGTCATCCTCATCTGGGGTGGAGGGGTGAGGACTGCTCCCTGGAAAGTTGACATTCTAGTCATTTAGCAGAAGCTCATATCCAGAGCGACTCAGAAGAGCAATTAAGGTTAAGTGCCTTGCTCAAGGGCAAAGACAGACTTTTCACCTACAGGTTTGTTCAGGTGTGAATCCTGTGACATTGGATTTGACTCTTAATCATTACTACGTCATTTAACATTGGGCGGTAGACCATCCAAGCCGAGCTTGGGGATTCGAACCAGCAACCTTTCGGTTACTGTCCCAACGCTCTTAACCGCTAGGCTACCGCCCAATGTTAAATGACGTAGTAATGATTAAGAGTCAAATCCAATGTCACAGGATTCACACCTGAACAAACCGGTAGGTACATACAGTTGAAGTCAGAAGTTTACATACACCTTAGCCAAATACATTTAAACTCAGTTTAACAATTCCTGACATTTAATCCTAGTAAAAAGTCCCTGTTTTAGGTCAGTTAGAATCACCACTTTATTTTAAGAATGTTAAATGTCAGAATAATAGTGGAGAGAAGGATTCATTCCAGCTTTTATTTCTTTCATCACATTCCCAGTGGGTCAGAAGTTTACATACACTCAATTAGTGTTTGGTAGCACTGCCTTTAAATTGTTTAACCTGGGTCAAACGTTTCAGGTAGCCTTCCACAAGCTTCCCACAATAAGTTGGGTGAATTTTGGCCCATTCCTCCTGACATAGCTGGTGTAACTGAGACAGGGCTGTAGGCCTCCTTGCTCGCACATGCTTTTTCAGTTCTGCCCACACATTTTCTATAGGATTGAAGTCAGGGCTTTGTGATGGCCACTCCAATAGCTTGACTTTGTTGTCCTTAAGCCATTTTGCCACAACTTTGGAAGTATGCTTGGGGTCATTGTCCTATTGGAAGACCCATTTGCGACCAAGCTTTAACTGATGTCTTGACATGTTGCTTCAATATATCCACATAATTTTCCTTCCTCATGAAGCCATCTATTTTGTGAAGTGCACCAGTCCCTCCTGCAGCAAAGCAAACCCACAACATGATGCTGCCACCCCCCGTGCTTCACGGTTGGGATGTGTTCTTCGGCATGCAAGCCTCCCCCGTTTCCTCCAAATATAACAATGGTCATTAAGGCCAAACAGTTCTATTTTTTGTTTCATCAGACCAGAGGACATTTCTCCAAAAAGTACAAGCTTTGTCCCCATTTGCAGTTGCACACCGTAGTCTGGCTTTTTTTTATGGCGGTTTTGGAGCAGTGGCTTCTTCTTTGTTGAGCGGCCTTTCAAGTTATGTTGATATATGACTTGTTTTACTGTAGATATAGATATTTTTGTACCTGTTTTTCCCAGCATCTTCACATGGTCCTTTGCTGTACACAAAGTAGAAGTCCTAACTGAATTGCCAAAACTATAGTTTGTTAACAAGAAATTTGTAGAGTGGTTGAAAAACAAGTTTTATTGACTCCAACGTAAGTGTATGTATGTAAACCTCCGACTTAAACTGTACATACAGTACTATACCTGCACTGATATCTCCACCGGAGCGGCCAGTGTCAGTCTGCAACTGCAGCAGCATACTCTTTGGGGGCATTTTGGTACTGAAGGCAGTCTGGATATTGTCCACAAAATTCTTACAATGGGAACTGTCTACCCAAATTCGCTCCCCCAAAGAGTCCTCAATGTACACCTGAAAAGAACAAGAACATGTTAAAGAGCGCACAACAGTGGTAACAATGCAGCTAGAATACAAACAGAAATCCAATAGGAATGATGAGTGATTCTCACTTTGACAAAGATCTCTGGCCAGTTCTCATCCTCCTCATAGGCTGCCATCAGCAGGTTGCAAGCTAGCACAGACACCAGACTGTTGCCCTTTGCTTTGAAGTTGATGGAGGCATCCCGGCGAAGGAGACTGCACAAGGCCTGTCCGCGGACAGATAGAGAAAGTCATGAACCAATCTGTATAACAATGGGATGGAACTGATTGTAAAATGTTGGGTTTCAAATCTCACCTCAATAATGCCTTCAGTGGCGAAGAGATTGGGCTTAATCTTGGCCAGGAACATGAGGCTGAGGTATAGTGTTATGTCAGGTTTGGCCCGGTTCATCTTCAGCTGTTTGACAGCTCCACAGAGCACCCCTTCAATGCGATCATCATTTCCATCCTGCTCTGCATTCTCAATCTCATCCAGGAGCACTGCTGGGGGGACTGCAAGAGAACCATTGTGTTAATAATATGCACAGTCACAGCACATCACAGACACAGGATTCACCACAACCTATTCCACTGAAAAACATATTTGAATTGAAACTGTTTCCTACCTTCTATGGGCACCACTGAGGGCTCCTTGATCGAAGGCGATATAGCCCTTTTGTCCACTGCTGCCACATCAGCCAGTCGTCCTAGGGCGCTGACAGGAGGGGTAGAGGAGATCTTGGGGCGCTTCACGAGGCCAGATAGGCCAGAGGAGGATGGAAGTGACGAGGAAGTATCTCGTTTACGGTCAGTGGGTAAGGTGGACGCTGGCTTAAGGAGAACTGCAGGTGCTTTGGACTCTCCGCCACTCTTTGACCCCAATGCTATGAAATCTCCAGGAGGAGGGTGACCTATTGGCAACATTTTGAAGAGAAACACTTGTAATATTATTGTATGTTTGACAAAAGTAACGTCTTACTTTTGTCAAACATACAATAATATTACAAGTGGGTGCGCATAGCTAGATACTGTACATACCTGAGGGCTTTGCAGCACTAGGCCGCCTGATCGTTGTAGGCTTGGGGCGATTCATCATGTACACTCACTGCTAAATCATGTACTGTGTGGGTGCAGAGATTTCAACGTGAGACACACAGATAGCTAGTTAGCATAGCTACCTGGAAACTGGTCGGTAAATAATTATCTCATCTCAACATCGAGGCTGCCGATTTGTAAAGCATTTTTACATCACGATAACGGATTTATCCCCAAAAAGTGCCTAAAACCTTTGGCATTTGTCAAACTGAAAGGGCTAAGCAGCAGCTATTAGCTCGCTAACTAACGTTACTGTTATTGTGAAGCATTATAGACAGCGGCTACCTAAGGTTACCGGTATGTGAGTTAGCTAGTAACTAGCAACAAGCAATTACATCGGAAAAAGCTGGTTAGATAAACAACTACGTGTTAGTTCGTTTCCAATATGCATGAGTAATTATGACTGACTGTTGGAATTGCAAACTATTGAATATAAAAAAGAAATAGACCCGTTCTCACTTCCATGTTGTATTCCCGAACGGAAGTTCCCGCGTCTTGAACGGAAGTCCCGCCCGTGCAATGGTAAGCCTTGAAGAACATCAAATCAAATCAAATCAAATTTTATTTGTCACATACACATGGTTAGCAGATGTTAATGCGAGTGTAGCGAAATGCTTGTGCTTCTAGTTCTGACAATGCAGTAATAACCAACGAGTAATCTAACTAACAATTCCAAAACTACTACCTTATACACACAAGTGTAAAGGGATAAAGAATATGTACATAAAGATATATGAATGAGTGATGGTACAGAGCGGCATAGGCAAGATGCAGTAGATGGTATCGAGTACAGTATATACATATGAGATGAGTATGTAAACAAAGTGGCATAGTTTAAAGTGCCTAGTGATACATGTATTACATAAAGATGCAGTAGATGATATAGAGTACAGTATATACGTATGCATATGAGATAAATAATGTAGGGTATGTAAACATTATATTAAGTAGCATTGTTTAAAGTGGCTAGTGATATATTTTACATCAATTCCCATCAATTCCCATTATTAAAGTGGCTGGAGTTGAGTCAGTGTGTTGGCAGCAGCCACTCAATGTTAGTGGTGGCTGTTTAACAGTCTGATGGCCTTGAGATAGAAGCTGTTTTTCAGTCTCTCGGTCCCAGCTTTGATGCACCTGTACTGACCTCGCCTTCTGGATGATAGCGGGGTGAGCAGGCAGTGGCTCGGGTGGTTGTTGTCCTTGATGATCTTTATGGCCTTCCTGTGACATCGGGTGGTGTAGGTGTCCTGGAGGGCAGGTAGTTTGCCCCCGGTGATGCGTTGTGCAGACCTCACTACCCTCTGGAGAGCCTTACGGTTGTGGGCGGAGCAGTTGCCGTACCAGGCGGTGATACAGCTCGACAGGATGCTCTCGATTGTGCATCTGTAGAAGTTTGTGAGTGCTTTTGGTGACAAGCCAAATTTCTTCAGCCTCCTGAGGTTGAAAAATGTGCTGGTACTGTGTAGATCACAAACTAAATGCAGATTAGGCTATAGGCTAATAAGGATAGAAACATCTGCATTGTGTTATTAATCAAAATGTATTTAGATATTTTTCATTAAAATCATGTATGACTAATGTTCCCATTGTAATTGTATTTATCCTATAATGTAATTTCCCCAGTTTCACAAGTAGGCCTAGGCCAAGTGTAATAATGTCTGGCAGTGGGTGTTGTTATGGGTGGCACTATTTGCCTAAAAGCTTTGGAAAAGGAATAAGGTTTCCAAGAATCCTCACAATGATGTCAGGCATGGAAACATACATTACTGCTTGTGCCAGACAAAGAAAACAGACATGTCACCCAGAAAGGCACACACTGTAAAGCACATATTGGAAGAAAAAAAAACCATGTGCTTGTAATCTAGCCTTGTTAGTGAAAATGCTTTAGTTCTTGTATCTGGTTAAAGTTACTACTTATGAAAAACGGCATGGCAATTGTGCTCTCCTTTCATGTTACACATTCCATTTATCTGATGACACCATTATAGTGCATAACAAAGCCTTACTATTCCCAAACCAAAAGATGAGCCTTTTATCCTACATGCGACACTGTTACAGTATTCTCCATGCTATTACATCAGACATGTTTGACACTTTCTCTAATAGCAACAAATTAGCCTACATCTTATTCAGAGACTATATTGCTGAATACCAGTCTTTCATAGCAGACTACTAACACAAACTGAAACTGCTTCACCACATGTTTCCATAGCCCTGTAACCTGACAGTGTGTTACATAAAGTGTTTTTAATATTACACATATTTTGGACAAATCAGTGGAATGCTTAGTCATGTTCCAAATATAAATCCTGTGTCACATGGGAAGTCCACAAACTTGAAAAAACAGTTTGTGAGTAGTCTGTTTCTTCAGAAACAACTCATGGGTGACTATGAGTCAATGTTTTTAAGGAGAAATTCACCCAAAACAGAATCTCCCATTTTGTTTGCACCTCAGGAAGCTAAAGTCAATGTTGTAGTCATATTGCTATGACAATTGCAAACCTTTTAATTTGTTTTACTCAGTACCCAGGGTTGAGTAGGCTACTTTCTTTGTAATATGTATAATGTAATCTTTTTTTAATTGTTTTAATTTATTTTTATTTCACCTTTATTTAACCAGGTAGGCTAGTTGAGAACAAGTTCTCATTTACAACTGCGACCTGGCCAAGATAAAGCATAGCATTGTGAACAGACAGCAACACAGAGTTACACATGGAGTAAACAATAAACAAGTCAATAACACAGTAGATTTTTTTGTTGTTTTATAATTTAAAAAATAGTCTATATACATTGTGTGCAAAAGGCATGAGGAGGTAGGCGAATAATTACAATTTAGCAGATTAACATTGGAGAGATAAATGATCAGATGGTCATGTGCAGATAGAGATACTGGTGTGCAAAAGAGCAGAAAAGTAAATCAATAAAAACAGTATGGGGATAAGGTAGGTAAATTGGGTGGGCTATTTACCGATGGACTATGTACAGCTGCAGCGATCGGTTAGCTGCTCAGATAGCAGATGTTTAAAGTTGGTGAGGGAGGTAAAAGTCTCCAACTCGTTCCAGTCACAGGCAGCAGAGAACTGGAAGGAAAGGCGGCCGAATGAGGTGTTGGCTTTCGGGATGATCAGTGAGATACACCTGCTGGAGCGAGTGCTACGGGTGGGTGTTGCCATCGTGACCAGTGAACTGAGATAAGGCGGAGCTTTACCTAGCACGGACTTGTAGATGACCTGGAGCCAGTGGGTCTGGCGACGAATATGTAGCGAGGGCCAGCCGACTAGAGCATACAGGTCGCAGTGGTGGGTGGTATAAGGTGCTTTAGTAACAAAGTGGATGGCACTGTGATAAACTGCATCCAGTTTGCTGAGTAGAGTATTAGAAGTCATTTTGTAGATGACATCGCCGAAGTCGAGGATCGGTAGGATAGTCAGTTTTACTAGGGTAAGTTTGGCGGCGTGAGTGAAGGAGGCTTTGTTTGCGAAATAGAAAGCCGATTCTAGATTTGATTTTGGATTGGAGATGTTTGATATGAGTCTGGAAAGAGAGTTTACAGTCTAGCCAGACACCTAGGTACTTATAGATTTCCACATATTCTAGGTCGGAACCATCCAGGGTGGTGATGCTAGTCGGGCGTGCGGGTGCAGGCAGCGAGTGGTTGAAAAGCATGCATTTGGTTTTACTAGCATTTAAGAGCAGTTGGAGGCCACGGAAGGAGTGTTGTATGGCATTGAAGATCGTTTGGAGGTTAGATAGCACAGTGTCCAAGGAAGGGCCAGAAGTATACAGAATGGTGTCGTCTGCGTAGAGGTGGATCAGGGAATCGCCCGCAGCAAGAGCAACATCATTGATATATACAGAGAAAAGAGTCAGCCGAGAATTGAACCCTGTGGCACCCCCATAGAGACTGCCAGAGGACCGGACAACATGCCCTCCGATTTGACACACTGAACTCTGTCTGCAAAGTAGTTGGAGAACCAGGCAAGGCAGTCATTAGAAAAACCGAGGCTACTGAGTCTGCCGATAAGAATATGGTGATTGACAGAGTCGAAAGCCTTGGCCAGGTCGATGAAGACGGCTGCACAGTACTGTCTTTTATCGATGGCGGTTATGATATCGTTTAGTACCTTTAGCGTGGCTGAGGTGCACCCGTGACCGGCTCGGAAACCAGATTGCACAGTGGAGAAGGTACGGTGGGATTCGAGATGGTCAATGATCTGTTTGTTGACTTGGCTTTCGAAGACCTTAGATAGGCAGGGCAGGATGGATATAGGTCTGTAACAGTTTGGGTCCAGGGTGTCTCCCCCTTTGAAGAGGGGGATGACCGCGGCAGCTTTCCAGTCCTTGGGGTTGAAAGAGGGGTTGAACAGGTTGGCAATAGGGGTTGCGACAATGGCGGCGGATAGTTTCAGAAATAGAGGGTCCAGATTGTCAAGCCCAGCTGATTTGTACGGGTCCAGGTTTTGCAGCTCTTTCAGAAGATCTGCTATCTGGATTTGGGTAAAGGAGAAGCTGGGGAGGCTTGGGCGAGTAGCTGCGGGGGGTGGAGCTGTTGGCCGAGGTTGGAGTAGCCAGGAGGAAGGCATGGCCAGCCGTTGAGAAATGAGAAATGCTTGTTGAAGTTTTCGATTATTATGGATTTATCGGTGGTGACCGTGTTACCTAGCCTCAGTGCAGTGGGCAGCTGGGAGGAGGTGCTCTTGTTCTCCATGGACTTAATTCAAAGTTATCTGTCCAAAATTGTAATCAGTAACTTAACTTTTGTATTATCCAAACTCAGTCACCAAATCTGATGACTTTCAGTTATGTTTGGATTACTTTCTCCTTAAGAGGCATTAGAAGATGACAAAAAGGAATTGAACGTCATTGAGAAAACGTGCTTTCTGAATTTAGAAGTAATCAGCTAGTTTCCCCCCCCAAAAAATAGCTGGTATCCTAACTGATGAGTTATTTGTTTGTAATCAGTTTACAAGTAAACAGTTACTCCCAAACCCTGCTAATAACTAGACTTAAGAAGTTAGTGAAGTCATCATTTATATGCTAATCATTAACAGTCTGTTGGGGTACTGGAGGTTCATTTTCCAACCTTCTGTAAACAGCTCTTCGTTCTAGATAATTTTATCCGAGCTCGGCATCATACATCATCGGTGGGATATCGTGGGCATAAAAGCTAACACCTCCTCTGATCTTTATTGTTTCATATCCCAGTACACTACTGTGTAATATTGATTTAGTCAAAACAAAGACATGAACAGACAAGTCCTGCCTCAGGTAAAGGCTTCGACACTGCTGGAGTGGAACATCTGGGGGACACATTTTTCTAATAAATCGACCACATGATCAATAAAATAATGAATTGCAGACAGCCCAACTATACACCAAGCCAAAAAATCCCATGCCACAATGCACATTCAATTACATTTTTAATTACAAGAATGCTCAGGGGGGGATTACAGAGGCATATAAACTATTGCGAACATAACCTGATGTTAATTCTGTTGACAAGATTTGCTCTAATAAAGCAGGTTTGGGCATTGCGTTAGAATGAGAACCACCCATAACACAAACATGAGTAATTACTCATCTCAAAGCTGCATTTGCTTTCAACTTTATTGTACTCTGCATGAGAGATCCCAGCACATCAATGTACAATTTAGTCCATATGCCTCTCCTGAGGAAAACGCTTATGTGTTGAATCACCCCTGGCAATGGTCTTCCACAGAAATACAACCATACACCAACCTCCTGGCTCTAGGCCCAGCTACAGTGGGTCCATAATTGGGCAAAAGACCAGAATTGGAATGCCTGTGTAAATGCAGGCAATGCGTGTTTATTGTTTCAATACTTCTATTGGTGTATCTAAATATATGTGGCAACCTTACGCAAGTGAATACTGTTGAAGCCAATTAGACCACAGCCTTAAGGCATGTCAGCACTGCTTATCAACTCTGTGCTCATTTTGAGGATGTTCAATGAGATGAGCCCTAGAGTTAGGCTGTTAATGTATATCACATACATACACATTTTAAACATTGCAGTATTAAAATGAGTAAATCATTTTTAGAAGAATATTTGATCTGTCTGTTTAAAAATATGAATGCAGCGTATGACCAAGAACAACTGAGAAGCACGTTGTTGGGAGTCCTTAGTTGGGGGGATACTACTAGTTTATTTTTGGAGATGTGTCATGTTTTTTTTCTAAAGCATTTCACCTAAGAGAATGTCTGTCACCCTTCTCAGACTATATATTGTCTTGCATGAGAATGGTCTTGGGGCAGTAGCGTAAGTGGTTAGTAAGAAGGCGGAATAAGCAAGCTTATAGTTGGCCTCAGAGCCTTCAACATTATGCAGCCTGTAATAAATCCATAACTCAAAATAAATGTTGGAAGGACAGGACATTGGTAAAGACAGATGGCGCTGTTTCTTCTATTAACCAGTGAGGCAGTAACTTTAGGGTCAGATTACCAAAAAAAAAAGATAATTCTGTAATATAAATTATGGGAAGTATGTGGGATAGGGTTTCTCTCATACTGATTTTGTCACCAGAAGAACAAACATTGTGCAATCATGGAATTATTGAATTGGCATATAAAAAGCTAAAACATGTGCTGACATTGTCTGTGAAGTATTAACAGCATATAGTTGGATAGCCATCATTAGTATAATAATGATTTAATCTACACATTATCTCGCCAATTTTCCCAAAAGTATTCGCAAACTGCATCTACCATGTATTTCTGGCTTCCCCTAGTTTCCCGCCTCGTTTACGTCAGCAGAAAGTTATTTTCATGAATGGAGGGGGCGGTCACGAGGAATTGGTGACGTGAATACTTGCGGAAGCACAGAGTGGAATGTTGATACATTGTTGTTGTTTTGTAGTTAATTTAGTACGGGGATACATTTCGGTTCGACTGCTGGACGCCTTTCAGAATCGCGACAAGTAACTTCCACCCGTATAGGACGGCAACTTCACAAGCTTTACGCTTTGCAGACGGAGAATATCCGCGTTCATAAGGTACGAGCGCTTTTCTGGGAGATGTTTTGACATTCCTCTCTAGAATTGCTGATGCTATCACGGTGACAGATTCGATTTTACGCATGTATCAACAAGTAAGATCAGGCTTAAACAAACATTTCATTTACATGTTATCAACGTACTTGGTACATTTTGTAGGCCTATCTTTTCAATTTGAAACAATTTACAAACGTTTATGGTTATTTGCAATTATTTTTCTGCAATATGGACACGTGTTGGAGTAGTGTAACGCCTGGAATTAACTTATTTCACTCTTGAAGTTAAAATGTAACAATTTAACAAATCGTGTTTTTCCGAATAGTTTCTTTTTAAAAATTTTATTCCATCTATTTACCAATTGTAATATTTTGAATGGTAATATGTTTTACTTCTGCCTCTTAATAACTTGAATAAGTGTAGTATTTTCAGAGATCTTCGAATAATTACTATATCCATATCGTTGTCCACATAGCATACGGTAGCATACTTTTATATTTACGACGTAAGGAAACAACACGTGGTCTGGGTTTTAGAATTCTGAGTCAAAGGGCATGGTGTGGGTGTAACCGATGCTTCGTGGATGTCAGTTGTTGATGTGTGCAGAGGGTCCCTGGTTCGAGCCCGGGTATGGGCGAGGGGACGGACTAAAGTTATACTGTTACATGGGGATAGACCACCAGGAGGATAGTAAAGTGGACAACAGTAATGGAGACGAGTTCTAAAACGTTGCCTTTGCTTCACACATGATACATTCTACGATTAGCTTGTTTTCCTATATCAAGACCCGTAAGTGTGTGGGCTACTGTAATTTTCAGCAAGTATGGCAGTTTTTATTTTCCTTAAATGTAGTATAAACTGTAGAAGTTAGGTTTATGTTCAGTTTATTATATAGAATCTGAAATATACTGTGCCTTCAGAAAGTATTCACACCCTTGACCACATTTTGTTGTTACAGCCTGAATGTAAAATTAATTAAATTGAGAGTTCACTGGCCTACTACACACAATGTCCCATAATGTCAAAGTGGAATTATGTTTGTGCTGCTAAGGTACGCAATAGTATATTTTGGTAGACAGAATAGCAAAGACAGATCGTGCTCTTTGGTAAAAGGGGTACATTGGAATTATGTTTGTTTAAATTTGTTTAAAAAATATATATATGTTTACAAGTTAAGTAAAAATGAAAAGCTGAAATGTCTTGTTATGTCATGCTTAAATACACTTCAAAAGTATGAGGACATCTGCTCCTCGAACATCTCATTCCAAAATCATGGGCATTAATATGCCTGGGGGTGTGTTTTGGGTCATTGTCCTGTTGGAAAACAAGTGATAGTCCCACTAACAAATTGTTAGTGCTGTATCAGTGATTTCAGTATTTATCCTATACCCTGGTTTGACAGTAGAGAGAGGAGAGAGTGCCATAGTTGGCCCTGGTTCAGCAGAATCTCTTTTGGAAGCCGCAGTGTCACAGGTCAATATGAAATTGAATCTACGGGCCTCATTTTTAGATGACACTCACACAAAAAAAAGCTTGTTGCTATGCAGATTTTTTTTCTCTGCCTCGGTCCCATTGCTCAGCTTTATAAAATTAAACAAAGAGAAGAAATCCTTATCAATTTCATATTTTGGTGCTGGTTGCATGTCTACATACTGGGATCATATTCTTGGACATTTGAACTTTACTGTCATTGTGATTTATATGGAAAATATGAGAGGAGTCCTAACTCATCCAAAACTTTCCACATTGTATGAAGGCCTTGAAATCTCGTCGAAGAGGCTGCCTATGCCCCGAGTCACTGTTGAAGTCGGAAGTTTAGATACACTTAGGTTGGAGTCATTACAACTCGTTTTTCAACCACTCCACAAATTACTTGTTAACAAACTATAGTTTTGGCAAGTCAGTTAGGACATCTACTTTGTGCAAGTCATTTTTCCAACAATTGTTTAGAGACAGATTATTTACTTGTAATTCACTGTATCACAATTCCAGTGGGTCAGAAGTTCACCTACATTAAGTTGACTGTGCATTTAAACAGTTTGGAAAATTCCAGAAATTGTCATGGCTTTAGAAGCTTCTGTTAGGCTAATTGACTTCATTTGAGTCTATTAGAGGTGTATTTTTTATTTACCTTTATTTAACTAGGCAAGTCCGTTAAAAACAAATTCTTATTTTCAATGACAGCCTAGGGACAGTGAGTTAACTGCCTGTTCAGGGGCAGAATGACAGATTTGTACCTTGTCAGCTCGGGGATTTGAACTTGCAAACTTCCGGTTACTAGTACAACGCTCTAACCACTAGGCTACCCTGCCGTATCTGTGGATGCATTTCAAGCCTACCTTCAAACTCAGTCCCTCTCTGCTTGACATCATGGGAAAATCAAAAGAAATCAGCCAAGACCTCAGACAAAAAATTGTAGACCTCCACAAGTCTGGTTCATCCTTGGGAGCAATTTCCAAATGCCTGAAAGTACCATGTTAATCTGTACAAGCAATAGTACGCAAGTATAAACACCATGGGACCACGCATCCGCCATACTGTTCAGGAAGAAGACACATTCTGTCTCCTAGAGATGAACGTATTTGGTGTGTCAAGTGCAAATCAATCCCAGAACAACAGCAAAGGACCTTGTGAAGATGCTGGAGGAAACAGGTACAAAAGTAACTATATCTACAGTAAAACGAGTCCTTTATCGACATAATCTGAATGGCTGCTTAGCAAGAAAGAAGCCACAGCTCCAAAACCGCCATAAAAAAATCCAGACTACGGTTTGCAACTGCACATGGGGACAAAGATCGTACTTTTTGGAGAAATGTCCTCTGGACTGAAATACAACTGTTTGGCCATAATGACCATTGTTATGTTTGGAGAAAAAAGGGGGAGGCTTGCAAGCCAAAGAACACCATCCCAACCGTGAAGCACAGGAGTGGCAACATCATGTTGTGGGTGTGCTTTGCTGAAGGAGGGACTGGTGCACTTCACAAAATAGATGGCATCATGAGGAAGGAAAATTATGTGGATATATTGAAGCAACATGTCAAGACATCAGTCAGGAAGTTAAAGCTTGGTCGCAAATGGGTCTTCCAAATGGACAATGACCCCAAGCATACTTCCAAAGTTGTGGCAAAATGGCTTAAGGACAACAAGGTCAAGGTATAGGAGTGGCTATCACAAAGCCCTGACTTTAATCCTATTTGTGGGCAGAACTGAAAAAGCGTGTGTGAGCATGGAGGCCTACAAACCTGACTCAGTTGTACCAGCTCTGTCAGGGGGAATGGGCCAAAATTCACCCAACTTATTGTGGGAAGCTTGTGGAAGGCTACCTGAGACGTTTGATCCAAGTTAAACCATTTTAAAGGCAATGCTACCAAATACTAATTGAGTGTATGTAAACTTCTGACCCATTGAGAATGTGATGAAAGAAATAAAAGCTGAAATAAATCACTCTCTACTATTATTCTGACATTTCACTTTCTTAAAATAAAGTGGTGATTCTAACTGACCTAAGACAGGGAATCTTTATTAGTATTAAATGTCAGGAACTGGGATACACCTTAGCCAAATACATTTAAACTCAGTATGTAAACTTCTGACTTCAACTGTATATGTGGTGGTGGTGACCTCCCACACCAAGTGCATCATATCATGCTCTGTTATTTTTATTTATTTATTTATTTCACCTTTATTTAACCAGGTAAGCAAGTTGAGAACAAGTTCTTATTTACAATTGCGACCTGGCCAAGATAAAGCAAAGCAGTTCGACACATACAACGACACAGAGTTACACATGGAGTAAAACAAACATACAGTCAATAATACAGTAAAAAAAACAAGTCTATATACAATGTGAGCAAATTAGGTGAGAAGGGAGGTAAAGGCAAAAAAGGCCATGGTGGCAAAGTAAATACAATATAGCAAGTAAAACACTGGAATGGTAGTTTTGCAATGGAAGAATGTGCAAAGTAGAAATAAAAATAATGGGGTGCAAAGGAGCAAATTAAATAATAAATAATAAATAAATACAGTTGGGAAAGAGGTAGTTGTTTGGGCTAAATTATAGGTGGGCTATGTACAGGTGCAGTAATCTGTAAGATGCTCTGACAGTTGGTGCTTAAAGCTAGTGAGGGAGATAAGTGTTTCCAATTTAAGAGATTTTTGTAGTTCGTTCCAGTCATTGGCAGCAGAGAACTGGAAGGAGAGGCGGCCAAAGAAAGAATTGGTTTTGGGGGTGACTAGAGAGATATACCTGCTGGAGCGTGTGCTACAGGTGGGAGATGCTATGGTGACCAGCGAGCTGAGATAAGGGGGGACTTTACCTAGCAGGGTCTTGTAGATGACATGGAGCCAGTGGGTTTGGCGACGAGTATGAAGCGAGGGCCAGCCAACGAGAGCGTACAGGTCGCAATGGTGGGTAGTATATGGGGCTTTGGTGACAAAACGGATTGCACTGTGATAGACTGCATCCAATTTGTTGAGTAGGGTATTGGAGGCTATTTTGTAAATGACATCGCCAAAGTCGAGGATTGGTAGGATGGTCAATTTTACAAGGGTATGTTTGGCAGCATGAGTGAAGGATGCTTTGTTGCGAAATAGGAAGCCAATTCTAGATTTAACTTTGGATTGGAGATGTTTGATATGGGTCTGGAAGGAGAGTTTACAGTCTAACCAGACACCTAAGTATTTGTAGTTGTCCACGTATTCTAAGTCAGAGCCGTCCAGAGTAGTGATGTTGGACAGGCGGGTAGGTGCAGGTAGCGATCGGTTGAAGAGCATGCATTTAGTTTTACTTGTATTTAAGAGCAATTGGAGGCCACGGAAGGAGAGTTGTATGGGTTGTATGAGTTATGAGGTTAACATGTGACTCAGTTACCAATGTGATGTCTGGAGGAGGAGAGAGGGCCTATCATCTTCTGCTCTCTCACTTCCCTACCCAATATTTCAGCATGACAATATGGTGTATACATACTCATAATGGTTAATGATGCTCACAGTTTTCATAGTATTGAGTGGTCAGGGGGTGGAAGAGAACCCACAGTTGTCATTGTGGGTTTTGCAGTGTGTTGTGAAATGACTGTGGTTAGTGAAAAGGTATGACTCAAAAGGAAACCAAAGTCAGATATTTTTATGTGTAAAGTTACTTTTAACTGTGAAACGTTTAACTTAATTTCCTTACTATGTGTTCTGATAATTTATTTCTAGAGACAAAGACTGTGTCATAAGAATTACATAGTACAGTTTAACAGTACTGTATTACATGTACAGTTTAACAGTCCCGTTAACAGGTTTACACCGAAGCATGGAGAGATATACATTGGCATCTCTCCACAAGTGCCTCTTAGGTGCCTGTGTTGTACCAACCACCAGGATCTGCACCCAGCCCATTCCTGCATTTCTGGATGACTTCCTGGATCTCAGACCAATGCTCTCGCCACACTGTGGCCTGGGGTGTGGAGGGATCGTCTCGAGTAAAGTGTCTTGTTTTTGTAATTATGCTATTAGGTGGTATACAGTAAACAAGGAGAAATGTCCTGAACTTTCTCACTTTTACATCTGAGAACTTGGGTACTCAGACTGAATAAGAATATTAACAACGTAATGGAGGGCCGGGATGGAATTAATGACTCCTAAACTCCTTTGTTATTTGAAGTTGGAAAATGTAATAGTATTTTTTTTCCTCATTGATTTTCATTGTTATTCAATGTGTACTATGGAATGGCTTTAGTTAGGTAATAACTGGACAGCTTTGTCTTTGTTGTGTACATACTTGACATTTTTTTCAATCCCTATGTCCCCAGTTGGAAAGTCGCTTCGCTCAGATATCTACCTCTCCTCCCTTTTCCTCAGAAAAGTTCCGGCGGGTATGCCAGCCGTTTCCTGTACTTTTCCTTCTGCCCTGCGGAACAACGTGATTTTCCAGGAAACGTCAGTTTGGGAGGGTGTGATTCCCTGCCGCTCGTCCTAGTTCTTACCAGTAAACAGCATGACTCATGGCTCGGCTATGCTCTCCATTTCCTTTACATAACATCCCTCCAAATGTGCTGTGCTGGAGTGCAGAGCAGAGTGCACCACCACAGCATAGTCTGGAGGAAGGCTCTCTTCTCCCTAACTCCCTGAGCAAACTGAGGAGACATTCTGTACAGAGGGGTGCTCCATCAAGCTCTCTCTCCTCTCTCAGAGGAACATAGCGTATCTGTTTTCCACCAAACCCAAACTACAAAACGAATAGAAAAGAGAAGGAAAACAAGTAGCCAAGACAAGCCAACATTTCATCTATCACTGGGACCTGAGCACTCAGCTCTTTGATGTGCTCTTTATTCTAGCAAAATGTTGCGCCCCAGAGCAGTACCTGTCATAACCCAAGCACACAGACTTGAATTTCAGCTGAGGTCTGAATGACAAAAACTAAACGGAGTCACATTTCACACATTGTCTCTGGACTAATACCATAACAGGCCTGCAGTTTATTGGCTTGTTATTCAAGCCAGGTCACAATCAGTGCTTAAATAGACAGTTATTCATCCATTATTAATGGTTACTGCCTGGGCTGATACTGTGGTGCTGATTTAATATGCACCTTAGTAAAACTCATTCTATAGTATTTTAGCAAAGCTGTAGCCCTAGTTCTTGGCTCAAGCTTTGAGTAAGTCATTGATGTCAATTACACTGAATGACTAAACAACAAACTATGACAAAGGTTATGTTCACTTTTTCCAAGAGTTCAATTGGGCAGAGAACAGTGATTATTAGCAGTGGGCTGCATCCGGAGCCTACAGTAATCTTGTCAGTTGGACTTGTGTGAGTTGATACGATGAGTAATTTCCTCATGATCTGGACTACGTGAGCTGATGAAATATGGCGCTGAAATCATCAGACCTTTCCTGTGGCCAGCAAATATTTTATATTTTCCATCTGTTTAGCCATGAAAACTTAACAGTGTTGTCTAACTAAGTTATTTGGTTAGGGATAGTACTACTCTTTATTCCTGTTAGTCGTCAACACTTGATTAATTCTGGCTGTTGTTAGACTTCGATATGAGACACATCTGAATTTCAGACATTTGGAAGATTTTACAGCGATATCTTTACATCTGAATAGACTAAGATGGGTGCATTACACAGGACATATTCTGAATGCATTTATCCTCCCAAATGAAACTTGGGGTATCTTTCGTGTGTGTGTGTGTGTGTGTGTGCTCAGTCAGGAATGTGGTTCTGTTATCCACACTTAAGCCACATTCTATGGCTTTACTTTGAGGTCTTCTCCGACACGAGTAGAAGCACTCAAAAAGGTGAAAAGGGAAATATGTGCACAGTCAAAAGCGGTACTGAATTGTAAAATGTGCCTGTTGCTCGTCCTGAAAGATGATCAAAACAGGGATTTGGCCTTGGAACTTTACTGCTCTTTTCCTCTCTGGAAGACGGAAAGCCGCAAAGTGGGATCTGAAGAGCTCGACCTAGTGCCATTTGCTAAAACAGAGAGGAGCACATGCAGAAGGGATTTGAAGGAAACAATGTGGCCTCTGAGCTGTAAAGCTTGAGCACCCCGTGTATGGAGAGGGAGGCCTTTTTACATCCCCATTTCATGATATTCGAGTCACACGCAATATTACCCAGGGTCTCCCCTTGATGTAACAGTTCAAAACAGGCTCTTTCAGCCAACATGCTGGAACATTGTCTTACATTCTTGGCTGGCTGTGCAGTGTTGGATTCAAAGTGGCATACATGTGCCAAAATAAGGCAATGCTGTATGCTTTTCTCTACTCTTTTTCCTATAGTTAAGTTGAAAACCCAAGTGAATTTCAAATGAGGTTCAAAGGGGATGGCCAAAACAAGTAATCAGACGTGATGGTTCACCGAACATGTTTTCATGTGGTTCTTAAATCCACACAAAACAGAGTCATCTATTGGTTTATTTTCCAAGTTAGGATTGTGTGAGTGTACACTCTCCACATTCATGTATCCCTTCATTACAGAAACATGCGGTCAGGCATAGGCTGTACCTCCGGTGTGGTTTTACAAAAAGACAAAACAGATGGCTGACTAAGAACTTATTAGTGATCTGTTCTGCTTCAGTGCCAAAGCCAGTGAACCTTCCATTATCATCCGACCAATCACTTGGCATTCTGCCCCTTTCCACTTAGGAGCTCTTAGACTTTCGATGCAAGAACAGTATTTCTATTGTAGATACAGTGCAACCACTTCAGCTCTTCAACACAAGGTCAACCCAGCAACAGCTGTCAGAAACGGCTGTGATCAGCTATCTATATTTATTTCCAGGGGCATGAGATTAACTTCCCGAAAGGAATAGTCATTAAAACCTCACCCTTTGGGTTGTTGTATCTTGTTCGAGAAAGTGCACCTCAAAGCGCCGGATGGAATATTTGGCCTCTTAATGAGGTATCGCTTATCACATGTTCACCTAAATTGTTTAGCTGGCAGAATTTTGTGTCAGCAGCACAGTGAGCTAAATATATCCAGCAGCGTTAAATAAGGGCATGTAGCAGCTCAGGAAAGCCAAGTGTAATACGAGCCAGACAACCAGACACAAGTCCTAAATGAAATAGAGTACATTGTCTCACTACAAAAATACACCCATGACTGTAAGGGAAACTATTCCTCTGTCACACGATCTTCAGGAATTTCCCACATATCTACAGGACTGTGAAGTTCAGTATGACCATAAATGTAAGCTTGTGTTTGTTGGGTAGTTTTACTGTTGAAATAGGCATATGTTCTGTGTTATAAAGAGGAGACTCATACGGGTCAATGTAGGCCATGTTAGGTTGAATAGTACTGTATCTAAATGGAAGAGACTAAGCATTGTTCAGAGTTTATGAGACTTATTGTACACATTCCCTAAACTATTGGTGATCCTCACTTAGTTCTTCAAACTGACCTGCCCTTGTAATTTCTACCATGTGTATGACAGGGTTATGAATGAGACTTGTTTACCCTTTGGATGACCATGTGACTATACACCCACACCCATTTGCAGGGTGTTTCCATGGCAGCCGTTGCTTAGGGAGCAAGTCAGGGTGCTGAAATGGAGCCTTGGGAGAATGTGGGCTTTTATTCACAGTCAGGCACACAGCAGTCTCTTTTAGGCCATGGCAGCAGTCTCAAAGGCATGTGTTTCACTGTAGTGTTCAGATAGGCCTTTTTCTAAAAACGACTTTGACCAAAATAGCCCATGCCCGGTTTCTAAGCAGAGGGCTCAGACAAGCTGTGTGGTGAGAGCTGACCTGTTTCTATTCTTGCGGTCTTGCTATGGTCTAGTGAACTACATTGTGAGGGCCCTCCCTACAGCAGCAAGTAAACAGGTTTGCCCAACAGTCTGTATATTCATTATCATCTTTCAGTGTTATGCTGACCTCTGCTGGCAGTCTCTGTTACTAGAGAATCTACTGAGCTGGTTGCGGAGACGTAACTAACACAGGAATGTTGTTGTGGGATCTCATCGATAGATTTCTTGGGAAAGGGGAGTGGCTTCTTAGGATGGCTGTATCTGAACTTGGCTACACTCATAACCGACACTTTAATTTCACAACGAATACACTATATTATGTATACAAATATATTTGAATACATTTTTTTATTCCAATCACAATTTTCCCTTCTTTGTTTTGCAGTGTTGACGTCTGTGGGATTCTGGCCAGTTTATGCATGCAGGGTATGACGACTCAGTTTAAAGCAAACAAGACTTTAAAGGTAATTTTGTATTCGTACACTATGTTTAATGTGAATGATGAGTTCAGGAAAGGGCCAGACTCTCATCAATGGCTGCCTCTCTTGCAGGTTAAGAAGGAGGTGGGTGAGAATGCCCCGGCCCTCAGTGATGATGAGCTGGTGGTCATGTCGGTGCGCGAGCTCAACACACACCTGCGCGGGCTGACCAAGGAGGACGTGGTGCGGCTGAAGCAGCGGCGGAGGACCCTGAAGAACCGGGGCTACGCCGCCAGCTGCCGCATCAAGCGGGTCACCCAGAAGGAGGAGCTGGAGAGGCAGAAGCAGGAGCTGCAGCACGAGGTAGACAAGTTGGCCCGGGAGAACGCCAGCATGAGGCTAGAGCTGGATGCCCTACGCGCCAAGTATGAGGCCCTGCAGTGCTTTGCCCGGACTGTCACATGTGGTCCTCTCTCACCAGGCAAGGTGGCCACCACCAGCGTTATCACCATCATCAAGTCTACTAACAACCACAACTCCAGCCCAACCTCCTTCTCAGCCCCCTCCTAGTGCTGACAGGACTGGGCTCTCGTCTCCCCGTCCCGCCTGGTCCTTACCGGTTCCGACCCGATCCAGCCTGAAACCAATGGCACCCGACCCATGCTGAGAGGAAGCTCAGTAATTCGACTGAGGGAAGGGGGTGGGGTGGCCACTAGCTCTGTGTGATGATAACAACATGATGCTGCATTCATTCTCTACTCTCTTTCTCTCACATACTGTACATAATCTACATTGTCTGTGCACTGTGCCACAACCTCCCCAGCACCGGCAGGGCATTGGGCCTCTCTGACTGACGGCAGAGATTAGCTCATACTACAGTGCGAGTGGGTACTTGATATTATACCCTGTGATGGCAGCACTGGTCTGAGACTGCTCTGATGCCTGTGGTATCTTGCATTTACAGAGTATAAAGTAATATATTATTGTAATAATTACCGTATTAATACATTATGAATATTTAAAATAACACAAAAAAACGCTGATCTAAGCCTAAAAGCCTTCTTTCTTCTGTATATGAGAGTATATACTAATGTCTCAATGAAAATTGAGGCATTGAAGCTTTTGCCTTAAACTGATCTAGGAATGATCTCTCAGTAATATTCTTTTTTTTTGTCACACTCATACAGTATGTTCAATAATTTAAGCTTTTATATTTCCAATTTCAAGGGCAGCTTGAAAACCGTAAAAAAAAACTAAAAAAAACAATACAGTGGGGCAAAAATGTATTTAGCCAGCCACCAATTGTGCAAGTTCTCCCACTTAAAAAGATGAGAGGCCTGTAATTTTCATCATAGGTACACTTCAACTATGACAGACAAAATTAGATTTTTTTTCTCCAGAAAATCACATTGTAGGATTTTTAGTGAATTTATTTGCAAATTATGGTGGAAAATAAGTATTTGGTCACCTACAAACAAGCAAGATCTCTGGCTCTCACAGACCTGTAACTTCTTCTTTAAGAGGCTCCTCTGTCCTCCACTCGTTACCTGTATTAATGGCACCTGTTTGAACTTGTTATCAGTATAAAAGACACCTGTCCACAACCTCAAACAGTCACACTCCAAACTCCACTATGGCCAAGACCAAAGAGCTGTCAAAGGACACCAGAAACAAAATTGTAGACCTGCACCAGGCTGGGAAGGCTGAATCTGCAATAGGTAAGCAGCTTGGTTTGAGGAAATCAGCTGTGGGAGCAATTATTAGGAAATGGAAGACATACAAGACCACTGATAATCTCCCTTGATCTGGGGCTCCACGCAAGATCTCACCCCGTGGGGTCAAAAATGATCACAAGAACAGTGAGCAAAAATCCCAGAACCACACGGGGGGACCTAGTGAATGACCTACAGAGAGCTGGGACCAAAGTAACAAAGCCTACCATCAGTAACACACTACGCCGCCAGGGACTCAAATCCTGCAGTGCCAGACGTGTCCCCCTGCTTAAGCCAGTACATGTCCAGGCCCATCTGAAGTTTGCTAGAGCGCATTTGGATGATCCAAAATAAGATTGGGAGAATGTCATATGGTCAAATGAAACCAAAATATAACTTTTTGGTAAAAACACAACTTGTCGTGTTTAGAGGACAAAGAATGCTGAGTTTCATCCAAAGAACACCATACCTACTGTGAAGCATGGGGGTGGAAACAACATGCTTTGGGGCTGTTTTTCTGCAAAGAGACCAGGACGACTGATCCGTGTAAAGGAAAGAATGAATGGGGCCATGTATCGTGAGATTTTGAGTGAAAACCTCCTTCCATCAGCAAGGGCATTGAAGATGAAATGTGTCTGGGTCTTTCAGCATGACAATGGTCCCAAACACACCGCCCGGGCAACGAAGGAGTGGCTTCGTAAGAAGCATTTCAAGGTCCTGGAGTGGCCTTGCCAGTCTCCAGATCTCAACCCCATAGAAAATCTTTGGAGGGAGTTGAAAGTCTGTGTTGCCCAGAAACAGCCCCAAAACATCACTGCTCTAGAGGAGATCTGCATGGAGGAATGGGCCAAAATACCAGCAACGGTGTGTGAAAACCTTGTGAAGACTTACAGAAAACGTTTGACCTCTGTCATTGCCAACAAAGGGTATATAACAAAGTATTGAGAAACCTTTGTTATTGACCAAATACTTATTTTCCACCATACTTTGCAAATAAATTCATTAAAAATCCTACAATGTGATTTTCTTGATTTTTTTTCTCATTTTGTCTGTCATAGTTGAAGTGTACCTATGATGAAAATTACAGGCCTCATCTTTTTGAGTGGGAGAACTTGCACAATTGGTGGCTGACTAAATACTTTTTTGCCCCACTGTATATATTTGATAACTGACCAAGTATGTTTAGCTGGATGAACCAGGCCCTTTTGACATTGGAAAACTTTTATCTGGTTTAGACTGTAGATTCAACGTGCAGGTATATAGCATTATAGCATAGCCTACATTTTAGAATACAAACATACTCATGGGTTATCCTCCTTACAGCTGAGGAACTAAATCTCGGGTACAAGTAAAATACAAATTAGGCTACATCAGACAAATTTACAGATCATTGAACAGCACTTACTATGAAACTGTTAGATCACAGTGTAAAAGTACCAAAATCACTTGCTTTGCAAATGTTACAAATCATATAGCTGCAAATTTACATCTAAAATCATAGGACACCTGAAGCATCTTTTTGGGAAATACCGCATTCCATTCTGTTATTACTTTAGCAATGGGAGATTGTATCATGTTGATCATAGTTTGTGGTCTATCCCAGAATTGCTAAAGTTGCAGCCAGTTTATAACTATTTTATGTTATTAAGACGAGCACTTACCTATGATCTTTTGCCTCTGAACTATCCTCTCCATGCTATGCCATATTTTATGGTAGGTAATCCATATTGGATGTAGTGATGATGGGAGCTGCCTTGACAAATGAAATGCAATTCAATGAATTCCTGTATATTATAGACTTAAGCTAGAGCCTTTTAGTTTCAATGCAAGAGAAGGAACATCGAAGCTCTCAACTGCCTCCTGTCACTTTACATTAAGAACTCCGTCCTCTTAGAAATCATTCCTACTGTTGGGTCGTCTGAAAGTGCTGCTGCCGGTGTTGGTAACTCTGAAACAGTAGACATTGAACATATGCTTTTGACACGGACTCTTGGGTAAGAGGAATCCTGGTATAAAACTCAAGAGAAAAAAAAAACTCTAGGAATGGTGTCATGACCACATTCAATGGCACATTAGCTTCAAATGTTACCCATAAACAAGCACAGGTTGAGTATACTTTTTGATGGTTATAAGTTTCAGTTCTAGATACTTATCTAGAATCTATAATTCTTGCATTTCAGCCCTTATCGAAGTTAGTCACGAGTGAAGTCTAGAGTTGGCTCTTGTCAAGGTTTTCTCTTACCCTAGTGGACATGACTTTTCCTCCCCTGTTTCTTAGCTATAACGATCACGAAGGGGGACTTAGCTGCTGCATGGCTCTCTGCTATTTCAGGCAGGGCCATTGCTGTGCTCTTATCATTCTCATGTTGTGTTTTCATTTGGTATATTTGTTACTACACCTTAATTCCTGTGTTTTTATATGTGTATTTTTCTATAATTTTTGCTTTATTATAGGGATATTAAATACCTGGGAGTGGTGTGATCTTGTAATCATCCTCTGACGTAAAATGATTCTTATTTATTGGCCTATCTCAGCAGGATAGTTCAATTATTATCTATAGCATCAATTAAATCATAAGGAATCCATTCTGCTGACTTTATAGTTGTATTTGTGTCTTTTTAAGGTCAGTTCATAATTATTACCTGCAAACTACCCTCGGCTAGTCTGCAAATTAGGCTCTGTGTTTACACTCACGGCTGTTTTAGAGTAGGTGGATTGGGTATATTTTGATGGGAAAGACTTACTTTGGTAGCTAATTGCCATATGCCCACATGCTACATCACATTGCTAAACTCCAAGACTTTTGAAGTTTGAGTTGATGCTTTTGTGACAGCTATGAAACAGATACAAGTATTACAATTTGGAGGAGAATATTCAGCAGAATGCTAGTTATGAAATGAATGTTGAGGAAGAGAAAACACTTGAAATATTTAGCACCCTTTTCTGAGCTTTACACTGACCTCTGCTGGTAATCTTTATAAATGCTGTGAATAAGCACATTATTGACCAAATTGTTTTGGAGACTTGCAATCCAATTGCATATCAATTTAAGAATTTTATCCATTTAGTTATTGCTTTCAATTTCATTCAATTCTGTTGTAAACAAAGCCACAATACTGTCTATATATTATTGTATGACTCATATTCGAGTGCAAAACATATACTTTTGTGTCAAAATAAACATCCAACAAGGTAGATGAATTTCTATGTACCCCAAGCTGCATTTTCCTCCCTAGTTGTATTAAAACTCACTAAAGGTTCATACACATCTACACATGGCTCTGCCAGCTGAAGATGGAGTATGGAAGCACTAGTAGTTATGCTCTTCCTGCACAGCAGGTGGCTGTGTTATCCCTCAGTACCCTCGATCTAGAAATAAAGAACTTTGCTCCTAGAGTTTGATTTAACATTGACGACGGCAAATTCATATGCACAGGGCACTGTAATGAAACTGCTAGCAACTAGAGGGCAATGTAGATTAGATGTATTTCTGCCATGGTTGATTGCATCTTCTCTGATATGAGCCATTATAATGCAACGGTAAGGTAATTGGATAGATAGTTCAGAAAGCAAGTGGGCACTTTTAAATGTTTATCTTGTACATTTTGCTATATGTTGCCTTTTAGACTGGCGCGGTTAAATGATTGTATGTTCTTCACCTGATTTATATCTACGTTATGTTTTATATAGGCCTACACATCTTTCCTATATTTGCTCTATCAGTCCTACAAGCTATTTACCATAAACGCACATAGAACATACATGTTAAATCTCCTATGTTCAGCAGATGTACTTATAAATTAGTTTTTTAAAAAAGTATAAAGTATGCTGCTCCAAATTAGTACTTTGTACGAGTCAACATTCAAATGAGTAAACATGGTGGTGGTGGTGGGTGAAAGAATAACAGTTGTAATACAATGGATGTTATACTTTCACTCACCATCTTCCACCTTGTATGACACAATTGTATGTTAACTATTTTTTTTTTTAAGTTATCGTGTGGACTTTCACAATGAATGGGATCTCAAGTTTTAATGCACAGCCACGACACCAGATTAGACGCTAATTTGTCTAGTTTGTGGTAGTTAATGAGGCAAGATCATAGTTCTATTACACCGCTTTCTAGCTGAAGGTGAGTGAAAATAAAATAATGAGGGAACACTTTGAAGAGAATCCGTACCCTTTGTGACCTTTCATTACTCTGCTACTAGTATGTATTTGATTTGAACTTCAATATTTATTTGATTGATTTTCCATAATTTGTATTTTCAACATCTAAATTATTTGATTTACATTCATTTATTTACATTTTGAGTTAATGAAATACCCTCCTGTACAAATAATACTTCTTGTTTCTGTTTCGATTGAAAACAAGGAGGTCAATTATTCCTGTAAATAGACGTGTGCTGTGTCTGTTTTTGTACTTTTAAATAAAGCTTTTTTCCTCGTTAAAGAAAATGGTCTGTTTAACTCCTTGAATGATTTCAAACTCTATAGTGTGATTCCTCACGAAACCAGGACAAAAAAATACCATGATTTTTGGGCATGTTCACAAATTTGAATCCCTAGAAAGGTCCTGTGTGGGAAGGATTGTTGACAAATATTTGACATTTATATCAAAGCCTAATAGAGAAATAATGAATCAATGTTGGCATATTTATAACAATTTGGCCTTACCCAGGTCTCCTTTAAAGGTGCTACAAATAGGATTTTCGTTTTTTACCATTTTTGCATTGTCATTTCTGAAAATGTCCATAATATAAGTGGCCAATGTAGAAATCGCTGTCATATCCTGGTTACAAATATTCTACACGTTTTGCTCAATTTCAGTAAGTTTTGTAAGCGTTACCCAACTGAGAGAATGTGTAAATGGACAAAAAATGATCGCCTTCCGTTGGTGATTTTCAGGATGTGCAGTGATACAAGTAAAAGGAGGGCTATGATTGGTTACATTTTCTACAGAGAAATTGGTACAGTAGGCAAAAGGTCAAAACCTTAAAACTAGCAGAGATCCCACTCTGGAAAATTAATATGCTCATAAAGTATAGTATGCTCAATGATATATAGAAATATTTGCATGTTTTCTATATTCATGTTTATATTTTTCAATATTAATAAATTAATGTAAGAAATCTAAATACTACCCATATATTCAGAGCAAGCAGTAAAGCTTCATTTGACACAAATATTTGCTTTTTGGAGTTGGTATTATTTCTCAATTACGCTTTTAGTTACAAATGTCAAATGTCAACAATCCTTCCCCCAAAGGTCTATTCTATACAGTACGGTAGATTAGATTTCCTTATTTAAAAAAAAAAATGTACTAGTTAAATGAGAAATCACCCTTTAATCTACAATGAGGTGCTGAGAGAAGGACAGTGTACTGTCTATCCATACTCCCAAGTACTTGTATGAGGTGACTACCTCAAGCTCTAAACCCTCAAAGGTAGTAATCACACCTGTGGGGAGAGGGGCATTCTTCTTACCAAACCACATGACCTTTGTTTTGGAGGTGTTACCTAATTAAGGTAAGACAGTTATTCTGCTCATACACTGAACAAAAATATAGTGCATTCGGAAAGTATTCAGACCTCTTCCCTTTTCCACATTTTGGTACGTTACAGCCTTATTCTAAAATGGATTTAAAAAGTAAAAACATCAATCTACACACAATACCCCTTAATGACAAAGCAAAAACGTATTAAAAATAAAAAACTGAAATACCTTATTTACGTGACTATTCAGACCCTTTGCTATGAGACTCGAAATTGAGCTCAGGTGGATCCTGTTTCCATTGATCATCCTTGAGATGTTTCTACAACTTGATTGGAGTCCACCTGTGGTAAATTCAATTGATAAGGCATGATTTGGAAAGGCACACACCTGTCTATTCAAGGTCCCACAGTTGACAGTGCATACAGCTTCGAGACAGGATTGTGTTGAGGCAAAGATCTGTGGAAGGGTACCAAAAAATGTCAACAGCATTGAAGGTCCCCAAGAACACAATGGCATCCATCATTCTTAAATGGAAGAAGTTTGGAACCACCAGGACTCTTCCTAGAGCTGGCCGCCTGGCCAAACTGAGCAATCGGGGGAGAAGGACCTTAGTCCGGGAGGTGATCAAGAACCCGACAGTTAATCTGTGGAGATGGGAGAACCTTCCAGAAGGACAACCATCCCTGCAGCACTCCACCAATCAGGCCTTGATTGTATAGTGGCCAGATGGAAGCCACTCCTCAGTAAAAGGCACATGACAGCCCGCTTGGAGTTTGCCAAAAGGCACCTAAAGGACTCTCAGACCATGAAAAACAAGATTCTCTGGTCTGATGAAACTAAGATTGAACTCTTTGGCATGAATGCCAAGCGTCATGTCTGGAGGAAACCTGGCACCACCCCTACGGTGAAGCATGGTGGTGGCAGGGACTGGATACTAGAAAGGATTGAGGGAAAGATGAACGGAGCAAAGTACAGAGAGATCCTTGATGAAAACCTGCTCCCGAGCGCTCAGGACCTCAGACTGTGGCAAAGGTTTGCCTTCCATCAGGGCAACAACCCTAAGCACAAGGCCAAGACAATGCAAGAATGGCTTCGGGACAAGTCTCCGAATGTCCTTGAGTGGCCCAGACTTGAACCCGATCTAACATCTCTGGAGAGACCTGAAAATAGCTGTGCAGCGACGCTCCCCATCCAACCTGACAGAGCTTGAGAGGATCTGTAGAGAAGAATGTGAGAAACACCCCAAATACAGGTGTGCCAAGCTTGTTGCATAATACCCAAGAAGACCCAAGGCTGTAATCGCTTCAAAAGTTGCTTCAATAAAGTACTGAAAAGGGTTTGAATACTTATGTAAATTTGATATTTTGTTCATGTTTTTGTATAAAAACCCCCAGCTGTTTTTGCTTTGTCATGATGGTCTATTGTGTGTAGATTGATGAGAGAAAAAAACGATTTAATCCATTTAAAAATAAAGCTGTAATGTAACAAAATGTGGAAAAGTCAAGGGTCTGAATACTTTCCAAATGCACTGTATAAATGCAACATGTAAAATGTTAGTCCCATGTTCCATGAGTTGAAATAAATCATCTTCCAAATGCACAAAAAGCTTAATTCTCTCAAATTTGGTGCACAAATTTGTTTACATCCCTGTTAGTGAGCATTTATCCTTTGCCAAGGTAATCTATCGACCTGACAGGTGTGGATAATATCAAGAAGCTGATTAAACATCATGATCATTACAAAGGTGCACCTTGTGCTAGGGACAACAAAAGGCCACTTTAAAATGTGCAGTTTTGCACACAACACAATGCCACATATGTCTCAAGTTGTGAAGGAGCGTGCAATTGGCATGCTGACTGCAGGAATATCTACCAGAGAATTGAATGGAATGTTCATGTCTTTACCATGAACTGCCTCCAGTGTCGTTTTAGAGAATTTAGCAGTGCGCCCAACTCTCCTCACAACCACAGCCTAGGACCGTCACACCCGGAGGTGCGGGTGCTGAGGACTATATCTGTCTGTAATAAAGCCCTTCGGTGGGGGAAAAACTAATTTTGATTGGCTGGGCCTGGCTCCCCATGGCTGCACCCCTGCCCAGTCATGTGAAATTCATGGATTAGGGCCTAATATATTTATTTCAATTGATTGATTACCTTATATGAACTGTAACTCAGTAAAATCTTTGAAATTGTTACATGTTGTTTATATTTTTGTTCAGTATACATTGTGCATATGTAAAACTATAGAAAAAAATAGATATATGCACATCCAACTTATCAGGTGCAGGACAGAAGAACATACCAAAGACAAAAGGAATGTGTGCAACTCTGGTATGCTCCCATGGTGATTTAATCAGATGCACAATAAAGACAAAGTTTCAGTCAGATTTGGATCTTCGTCAGATTGACCTGAGTGGCAGACATTCCCTTTTTTCTTGCATATATAAACTACACATTGACACATCCAGGCCAAAACTGGAGGTTTAAAAAAAATACTTTCGTAGTCGCAAGAGTCCCGGAACATCTCTTTAATCGTTTATTTTTACCTGAGTGCAAAAATGTGACAACCAAATAAACCAGAATTCAGTAATAGACACTATAGTTACACTACATCTCAGTGATCACTTTATATCCAACTCTACATCTGTTTCTGCTTTCCCAGTAAGGCAGCAATAATTGGCACATGAGGGTATGGAAAAAGTGATTACATTGCACATAATTTCCATAACTTAAACACAGTTCAAAATTATAGGGTAGATGGTGTCCCTCTATCACAATTTGCCACAAACAGAAACAAAATATATATATTTTCTAATGACATGAAACCAACTTAAATATCATGAAATATCAAACTGATCTGCAGAAATCACTGAAAACACATTGTTAATACTACATAGCTTATTTACAATATAGCAATTTATCAAACTTTGTCATTAAGGTAAACATAACAGCAAACATGTCTTAAAAATTAAACATTGAGACCAAAGTACACTGCATAATTTAACATTTAAACCAATCAAACAATTGCTGTACAAATGTTATCTTCAGTGAATTGAAAGGAACAATAATACGAACCTCAGAAACTATAAAGGTTCTACTCAAACTATTTACAATACTGCAAATGTTTTTTTAGGGTTAACATTGTAGAGCTCTGCTGAATTATACACTGAAATCCATGCTGAGAAAATTAATGAGAATACCACAACCCTCCAAGTTAGTGGGAGTCGGCCTTATCCTCCAATTTGTCTGTGGCATGTTAGATACAAAGGATTTCAAAGCGCCAAAGTCTAGAGTTTGAAGTTCCTGCTCCAAAGTCAGTTGTGTCTTTGAAAAAATCATTCAGTTCGTCAGGAGACCCAACAGAGGACTGCTGAGCAAATACTTCAAACACGCAAATGCAAGAGATGGTCCTTGAAGTGTCAGAGCCAGCCATGACGGGCACGATTCCTGGGTTCCCTCCTGAAGTCGTACATTAATCAGCTCCTATTTGAAACTCCCATGAATCAGAGAGACTGGAGTACATACTTCAGCGGCCAGAGTAGAGCTCAGTCACTGCTACGATAGAGACCGAACCAGGATCAGGGAAAAGACCAAAATAAAATTGCATCACTACCTGCCATGTCACCTGAAACCCCACCTCTTTAAGGAATACCTAGGATAGGATAAAGTAATCCTTCTCCCCCCCCCCACTTAAAAGACTTAGATGCACTATTGTAAAGTGGCTATTCCACTGGATGTCATAAGGTGAAAGCACCAATTTGTAAGTCGCTCTGGATAAGAGCGTCTGCTAAATGACTTAAATGTAATGTATGTAAATGAAACGGCTCAGCAGACAGGCTATTTTCCCATAGTATCATGACTAGCAAGGCAGAAACAAAAGGCATCTCATAAGGTTATTCAAATCTTCATTCGGTCCCCTTCTTGATCTTTCCTGCAATAATTATTCATTAAATTAACTGTCCAGTGATAATCTCACTTTTAAAAGTTCATACCGGTACTCTCTTAATTCGTACCCAAATAATATTGTGTCGAAAGCATCAACTGGAGAAAAACACTTCAAAAATCTTACCTCAAACTTCTATTTCAAACAGACCGTTTAAAACATGCTTGCTATTTCATAGATGATGTCATCCTCCTCAGCTGGCCAATCAGCTATCTACTCACATTCATATTTTTACCTCGCCATTCTATTGTTGGGGTACGCCGACACCATTCCAACACAGAAAAACTGCATACATAAACATTTTTGGAAGGAAAACTTTCACAAATTTTGTAATGAATTATATATAGATCATATTTCATAGAAACACTGGACAGTTACTTTAAAACCAGGACTAAAGTAAAGATTTCATCTTAAGAAATGAAATGAAAGAAGATGAAAATGAACCACACAGACGGATGCCAGGTCTGACAGTGGGATATGTGGTGCCAGTATTGTCCTGGGTGTGGTGAGGAAACAAAGACATGGATACTCGTGGTGGTGGGCGACTCCTTAGAATTCGTCATCAGAGATAATCAGCAGGACTTTGTCAGATTTCTTGGAGCTCTTGCTGCTGCCGCCTGTGCCTGCCTTGCCGTTGTTCTGGCTGGGCTGTACCACCTCCTGGGTGGACTGCTGGGTGTACTGCTGGTAGGCTGGGGAGAAGTTGTGGATGGCATCCTGGACCATGTCCCCAGGGTTCATCGTCTCCTTCAGACCACTGGAGATGCTCTGCATGGGGGCGATGTTGTCTAGAAGTACATAAGACACATTTTGACATGGTCATTTAACTTGTTTATAGGACATAACTTTGATCTGAATATCAAACCATAGAAAATACAATATACAACATGAGAAATACAAGAGTAGTTACGCTTATGAAAACTAAATTCATCCATTTTTGAAGACAAGGTGCTGACAGAGACTCATTAGGAAAAACTCCCTAGTCCAGAATCACAGTTGATATGAATCTCACTCATGCAAACTCATTGGTTTTAAGACTGCTCAGTCCTTGTGCCCAGTGGATGAGAGCATAGAGAGAGATGACAAGGGGGCTGCAGCAATTTAGTGGGAGTGAGGAAGATGCTTTCTCTCTCCGTCTACCTTCCTGACTGAGCCCCTCCAGCTGTGGGCCAGGCTGATACTTGACCCTATAATACCAGGGTGTCTCATCCAACGTCCCGGGGAGCAGTCCGGTGCAGACAGAACCAACGCAGCCTTCTGTTTCAGGGTCAGCGACAGTGCAGTCTAGGCCAGGTCTCTGGAGGGAAGGCGGCACGGCGGAGGGTTCCGCTGTGCTTCAGGGTCAGAGTAGTGGTTAGCCATGCTCTCCTGAGCTTCTCCTCACAGCTGGCCTGTGTTGCAACTAGGGCTGGCCTCAGTCAGGGTTGGAGGAGGACAGCCTGGAGGTATATAAGCCTCCCAAATCTCCACAGGCATTGAAAACACCACACATGAATGACCTTCTGACACTTCGCAGCCCAGGGAGGGTTGGATGGGGCTGTGACTACAACTCTCAGCAGCAATATCAAAAGGCTAGACTAGTCTTAATGGGAATCTTTCTGGTTCAGGTAATATTTATGCAGTCCAGTCACATACTATAGCACTGAATTATGACCTTTGAATTGGTGCTTTGGTAGAAAATAACAACTCAGTGGGGCATATAAGAAATGTAGCCCCAACACCATGCGTCCCTTTGAGAGGGAAAATTAACTTTCAAAACCATACTTTTGGAAACTCCTCAGAGAATAGTCTGGCTTCAGCTGCATTTCATTTACAAGTTTAGACCACAATAAAAATGTAATTTGCTGCTTAACTTTCTGCGGCTACATTACCATTAGTTTTAAATGAATAGCAACTATAGCAAATGAATAATACATTTTGTACGGGAGCACGAAGAAGGCCGAGCATGGGATAAATCTCTATTCATTTTGTCACAAGTTTCTTTTGATCACTTGGCAACATGAAGAGAACACTTTTACCGGTCAAATGTAATGGACATGGAAACATTTCACACTTAATCAGCATTCAGCGATTCCGTTTCTTTCTGCACGTCTGTCTCCTATAGCCCAAGGCCTCAGCAGGACTGCTGTTGCAGGAGGTAACAAGCGGAGATGATTGATATCTCCGCAGAAGGCTTTTCCCTTGGTCTCCATTTGTCTTCTGCTCATGTGAAAGGTATTGACGTCAGAGCGGTACTGCTAGTTCCTGCGATTAAGCGTATAGTGGCTATGAAATGCTCTTTCTATAGTGTGCTGTGCTAGCAACCTTCCTGTGAGCCATGAGTAATGATGAACACCCTGAAGACCATTCCTCTGCTGACCTCTGGCCTGCCTGGTTCACACTGTTCACTCTTGTCATGTCTCTCTGACCCGTTTCCCATTCCCTGTTTACAGCCAGGGAATGGGACAGAAAACTGCATTGTCACCTACAGGTAACTTCCAAAATTAAGGAAACACTTGAGTAAATGGGGGATACAAAGTATATTGAAAGCAGTTGCTTCCACACAGGTGTGGTTCCTGAGATAATTAATAAATTAACATCCCATTATTTTGTCTACCATGGCTCGGTGACTTTGAAAAAGGGGTCTCAGAGGAGCATAAGGGCGGGTTCCCGCTCAGCCCAGTCAAAACTGTTCGCTGCTCTGGCCCCCCAATGGTGGAACAAACTCCCTCACGACGCCAGGACAGCGGAGTCAATCACCACCTTCCGGAGACACCTGAAACCCCACCTCTTTAAGGAATACCTAGGATAGGATAAAGTAATCCCTCTCACCCCCCCTCCCCCTGAAAAGATTTAGATGCACTACTGTTCCACTGGAGGTCATAAGGTGAATGCACCAATTTGTAAGTCGCTCTGGATAAGAGCGTCTGCTAAATGACTTAAATGTAAATGTAAATGTTTAAAGTGTGTGTGTGGGGTCACCAGATCGCAACCCAATTGAACACTTAAGGGGAATTCTGCAGCAGACATATGGTGAGCCATATGTTTGGAACATTGAATTGCAAAGAAATCACTGTATCGAATCGCAATACATACAGAATCGTGAGAATTGCAATACATATCGTATCGGCACCCAAGTATGGTGGTAATATCGTGTCTGGCAATTCCCAGCCCTCCTAATGACCATTTCATCAGCTCCAACAGATACCTCCCCTATCTATGGACGTGTAGAAGTACAGTTACCGTGTGTCCCTGGTAGATCGTTCTTCTTCTCCTGGTACACGTGCAGGTGAAGGCGTAGCGCAGGGCGATAGCAGCGAAGAACATCTCGATGCAGGTGATGAAGTTCTGCCAGCCTGCTGCCACAGTGCCTGCCCCCACCTCCTGGCCGTCGATAAACAGGGCGTTAGGGATGACCCCACAGCGCTCCAGGATGGCCAGCAACATACCTAAACGACAAAAAGACAACACCTTCACCTGCTACTCCAGTCTAATGTATCAATTACAATGTATTGTGTAGACTTTTCCAACCCCATCAGGGTTTGAATCTGTTGATATTAAGTCAAGGTAAGGGACCAACGTACCCTGCCAGAAGGACAGGAAGATGACAGATTTGATGGTGAGGAATTTGAGCACGGGTTCATAAGGCCTCAGCAGGTCACTGGTAGCGAAGAAGAAGAGGAAGAGAGCGTACAGGGCCAGGCTGACAGAGATGTTGTAGATGATGGTGATGTAGAGGTATCCTCCGTTCACACTGCAGATGGGAACAGGATCAATACAGACGTTAGTAGGGATCTATGTACATTCAGTTTCTGAATTTCCATCCAAATGGAATACTCATATTGTAAATATCAATGTCTAATAGATTCATGTGAAATCTAAAAAGCTGAAAAATCCACAATGAGTAGTGCGAGCATGCGAAGGGAAGTTGAATGGGTGAAATGGAATGGAATGAAAGGTTGTGCTCACTTAAAGTCTCCGTCATGATATTTGCCAAAGGCCTGCAGGAGGATGGTGATGACGGCCATGATGGGTTTGACGACACAGAACTGAAGAGTGGCCTGCATGACATCAATACAGGATGGGACATGCATTGAACACAGAAACAAAACCAGGAACAATGCAGGTGACAACTACTTCATGCTGGTTATTGGATTTGAAAGGTAGCCAACTGTACGTCTTCAAACACTGAGTAATCTATGAAATGAATGAACATTTTGTGGAAATTGTGTGTCTATCAATTTGCAATGTATGATATAACATGTTAAAAATCTCAAACATATGCATGTATTGACATTATGCCAAAACAATGTACTGTCTGAAGTAATGTTACTTCAGACACTAAGTACACTAAGGGGCATGTGATTGAGTTTCAAGGGTCAGTAGTTTTCCTTACTGGAGCTACCTGCAGACCTTTAAATGGGAAATGATATAGCAACTTTAGGACAGGCTGGTGCTTTTGGATTAGAGGTCCTCCTCTTGAAACCCGGAGTAATCTCTAAATGCAGTTATTGATCCCATTCCCTCCAACTTGTCATCTCACAGAGCCAGAGCAGATATAGTTCTATCCCTTTCAACTCTGCTACCGGAGGGAAGAGAACAGCAAGGTTGTGCTTTGAAACCACCAACGTAGGAGTCCAGCCAGAACATGCCAAGTGTTAATCAGCTCCATTTTCTGGACATCTATTCACTGTTCTGAGGACATACCTTTCAGATCCAATTGCCATCAGGGTAAGACTCAGAGCACAGACTGCATCCCCAAGACACTATGGGGACAGTCTCAAGCTGACAGCTCATGTTATTTCTCTGTGCTTATTACAGAGCTGCTTTTACCTGTTCTCAGATTGCTTTCATTTTCCTTTTTAACCAGTCAACCTTATCCTCTTAAAAGTGGACAGCCAATTATAATGGCTGTCATTTCGCAATAGAGGAGCGATCTTGCTTTTGAAAAAAAAGTTCAATGAGGTGACATTAAAATAACAAATCACAATTTCCTATTTCCATATTTTCAGAGTGCTTTCATCACCCAAGCAGGGAGGGAGATGGAAACTCACCTGTTTACAGAATCTTAAAAAGCCAATAGAGTAGCTTATTCCACCTAAGCAGCAGGTACCATACATACAGCTCGACCTGGGAATGATAGAAAATGTGTGGTCACAAATGTATCCTTTGAATGTGTACCAGATTTAAAGACATCATTCTAGTGTCCAAAATACAAGACAGCATTATCCTTGAAGTCAGACTACCTTAAAACAAGATCAAGAAGTTACATTCAAGGAAATGACAGACTGACCCTGGGTGACTGCAAGACTTGCAATACAAACTGAAAATCCCCAACATTCTGGGTGGGTTTTATGAAAGCTACTTGCATAGCGTGTAGTATGAGACCATGGTATGGGGGATGGGACTGGGAGGACTCACTCAATGGACTTCCCTCGGATCTCGGACATGATGGCACTCTCTCCCCCGAGGTACTCAAAGGACAGGCTCAGGAAGTTGTAAATCACAAATGCTGTCATGGAGAGAAGGGACAAAGTCACTCACATACATTCCTGTACATTATGATGGAATGTTGTTTACAACACTGATTTGAGGTTTTGCAAGTGGGGGTCATTTTCAAAAACAACAATTCAACGTCACGGGTCAGTCCGTTTAAAAATGGAATCCGTAGTAGGGGAAACAGCACCACTGGCCGCACCACCACCACGGTTATTGTTTTTGTTGCTGAGCTGAGGAGCGCCGTGCAGCCTGGTAAAACATTTTTGCAGTAGATATTGTGCTCTTCCGCGCGTTCAATGATGTTGTAATATCACAAACAGATGTGGCTGTTTCACCATTCACTCTTTACACAGGTGGGAATTAGCCTACATGGATAGGGCTACATGGATAGGGCTACATGGATAGGGCTACATGGATAGGGCTACATGGATAGGGCTACATTTCTTTCAGGAGAAATATGAAATGCATAACCATGGTAGCAATTAAAGGGAACAGTTTAGAGATAAAGGGGAAATTATTACACCAAAAGGTGAGGACACAACAGTTCACCTGACAACACTGAATCCAAAACATAGCACTGTTGATTTTATGTGCATTTTACATTTACTGTACTTTTCACCGCATCTGTTGATTCCGAAATCAGAAAATACTCTTGATACATTCAGTAACATGATGAGAATATTCACTGGAAAATGTGGGGTAGGAGCAACATAAGAAAAAAAATGACAAGGGTTTGAGTGAGAGGTGGCTACTCTCCAAAGTGTGCACAAGTCATTTCAACGCATTTTATGACTAAAGAAGAGTCTTCCACTGTTAAAGGTGCTTTTCGCTCTCCTAGCTGTTCCTTTGAGGAATTAGAATTAGAGCAAAGCATACTTTTAGTTATTTTGTTTGGAACACAACCCTGCCATCACTCAATTACTGTTGTCATTTACGCAATTCAAAAATAGACCATTACAAATCACAATCTGGGTCAGGTGGGCATCATTTGAAAGCCTGTTCTTTTGCCAACATGACTAGCTAAATTATAAAATACCATCTTACAGTGTTAGGCTTCACAATGCAATTTACAGGAAAACGGATCATCATTTTGTTGCACATAGAAAGGAATCATGACTGCATTCAGGTGCGTGTGCCACAGGCGAGTTTTCGTCACAATAGACAAACATAGGCTCATTCTGTTCACAATAACCCTGGGTGTGTCATCATGTCAACATGTACATTAAACATGGTGATCATAAACGTCGACACTGTATGTGACATGAGTTTTATGATATGGAAATGTGAAGTCGCACATTTGGACTCATGGGTGTTTGGCCTGCTTGTATGACATCAAAGCAGTGTTTATTATAATCCTCAACTTCCCATCTTTCAAAATACATAGTTCTCTTAATTTACTGCACTTCCCTCACTCAGACAACAAAACATTTGCTAAAGGCAACCAATTAGGGGAGGGATGGGAGTGACACCGCCTGGGTGCTCAAGTTCAGCACGGATGTCGGAACTCATACAGCACTGAAGTGCATGTATAGCATGTTACTGCACAGCCAATGCCTTCCAATTTAGCCGTTTATTGGTGCCCAAATCTGCCATTTCAACCCGTATACATATGGGTACGAGTGTAAAGGGCTACCGATTCCAGCTAATCTCAGTAAATATTCATGTTTTGTCTATATAAATCATTCCTCATAAACATGGATTTTAAAGATAATTTGTCAAATTTGTTCTGTGCTGCAGGTAATATTGTGGGCCAGATTGTGATGATAGCACTGTAGAGATCTTACATCCTAATTTAGAAGCTGTGGAAACTGAAATTATATTTTGGTGAGGAGGGTTTCACTTTACAATAATCATATTTTTTTACCAATCAATGTTTTCTCCCCACCACTAAGAGGCTTGGGATGGTTCTCTGTCCTTCAAATCCTTCCTAAGTTGACATTTCAGGAGGGTTTAAAAAAAGCAAATGCAAGTTACACTCTCAGTATCAGGGCACATAGTTTCACACAGTGCTTTAGCCCTGGCCATGCTGACTCAATGCAATGCAACAGTTACCCTGCTTTCAGATGCTGTCTCAAACACTAAATTCATCTGGTCAATAATGTATGTGAAATACTAATAGTTTTGTCCATATATCAAATGACACTTAAACAATTCTGCATATGATTCACCTCTGCCATTGTTAAAGTACTACAGTCTTTTCTTATTGCTTCGGTAAATAATGACTATTAAAGAAAGGCTTTTCAGAGGAAAATTTATGAGACATTAATAATTAAATGTGAAGAATAGCTATGAGGAAGATGAACATTTCCTTTATGTTTGAATTTTTTTAAAAACAACTCTTAACTAGTTAAGTTTGGATTAGAATGATCTCAACTAAAGTACATCCCTTTTCCACCTTTTGCAAAAAATAGAATACAAAAACCACTAAGCCTAAGAGGAAAAAAGACAGGTCTGAAAGTCTACACGCCCTGGAAACAGAACACCACGAACAATAGGACCTCTCTGCCCATAGGGAAGAACTGACAGGTGAGGAAAAACAGGTTGGGCCAGTCCGTTTTAGCTTCAAACCTTCTAGCCATAAAATGTTTTTTCAGAACTTATAATAGGTCTAAATGTCATTACTGGCCAGACAGAACCCGCCCGGTGTCTGACTACTGCCGACTGTACAGGTGCTTATAGAGTAAACCGCTGTCAGGGCGCTGGCTGAGATATGAGGCAACAGCGAAAGGGAGGAGAAGGGTGGGGTGGTTGGTTTACCGTACCTTCATAACAGTCTCGGACGGAGTCAAAGTAGACATAGTACTGGTCGTTGCTGATGAAGAGCAGGCTGAGCCAGGAGTCGAACGCATAGATTGGCACGATGAAAAGAATGCGAATGATGTAGCGCTGCTCGTTAGGGACTGTGTAGGACCTCAGATGTGTGTAGATCTGGAAAAGGAACAGAAACAAAACAAAAATAGTTAGTAAAATAAACAAGATTACTTACTAGGCAAAAATGCATTGAGGTATTCAAATCCCAGTTTCAGCCCATAGACCAACCATTATGAATAATTGAGCTAAACCTGACGAGCAGTTTTAGGGGGCCAGTGCTTCAAAGAGATGGGTTCTTATGAATAAACGGCACTTCCTTGGAACCCTCTCAAGGCACGGTTTGGCGATCACACAGGGCCCAACAGGCTTTAGAAGGACAGCATTACAGCATTGACTCAAATATATATATATATATAAAAAAGGACAGTGTCTGTAGGTTTGGGGTCGAGAGGTAAGAAAAAGATAGAAGGGTAAAAATGAAAACCCAGAAATGATAACACTGCATAATTGGGGTAACAAGGTGAGCGGGATGAATTTCTGCTGATCAAGACAAAAGCTTGACTGAAAAGTGAACGTCTGTGTTATAGGATCAACTCTCCTAGAGATGTGTTGGACAGACTTTTTATTTTACACCTGGGAGAGAGAACAGAAAGAAGTAGAGGGGTGTGCACTGCTTCAAAACTTGTGTCTCAGACGGTTGAATTTGATTGAACTCTTCAATTTCACTGAATCATTTAAAAACATAATGCAGTATGTGAATGCTAAATGGGTGTAGCATGATTCCCTATTCTAGGAACCAACATTTTTCAGAATTGGAGTCAAGGCCATGGGGTGAAGGAAAGTTCAGAGCATCCATTACATAATTCAGTTTGTGTAGCACATAATCAACTACATATTTTCAGGGGCAAATGCCAAAGGAAACTAAAACCAGCAATGGTCAGAGTTGAGTATTGCAGTTTGATCCATTTCAAGTGGTGCACCCTGGCATTTCTTGACTTCAGGTCCACTCACACAGACTCATGCAACATGATTAAATGGCCATTAGAGGTGGCACATTAGAGGCTGGCCAATGCCAGGGCGTGATGCATGTGGCTCTCCTGAGAAGTGAAGCCAGGCTGCAGACTGATGTCCTCCATTTCCCCTGAATGGCTGGTGGAAAGACTGCGGTCCTCCAGGCTCCATAATGCTGAGCTGACAGGCAGAGACAGACAGACAAAGAGCTCTGCCCTGGGTAATGACTCTGCTCTAGCCTGACTCAGACTCAATACCCTTCTTCTTAGTTGAGCAGTAGCCCAAGTCCATCCCCAGCTAATTTTAGTTGGTCTGTGAAAGGGCGTATAACTCTACCTCATAACACTCCCCAGCCCGCCCCTGGCACTGACAGCTGTGACACACCAAATGTCCATGTTGGAATGAGAAAGTGTGTAGAGTGTCTCGCGTTTATACCAAGCAGTGTCCGTGAGAAAGTGAGAGGGGCGCGCACTGAGCCCGACAGCTCTATACAGAACACCCAGACAGAATGAGAAGACCACACATCACACTGACTATAGTGTGATAATATGACCCTCCTCTCTCCCTGACAAGCTGCCCCGGGAAGTGGGAGGTCTGAACAGTGTAGTGTGTCAGAGAACATCAGTAACACTCCATATCACTGTAACACCTGGTGCTTTGGACCACAGTGAGCAGACTGGGATATCTAAGATCAGCATCGACCAGCATACAGTGTTAGTATGCAGATTGGGAGAGGAGGAGAACTCTCCAGAGACAGTCTTATGGAGGAAAATCTGATGATACACCAGAATACTAAATAAAACAATCCTGTTGGGAAGGCTGTTTTTAATCTCCCTCCATGCTTGCCTCATGCAACCCTGCAACTATCTCACGGGCCACATATGTTCATATCTGGCCTGCTTCGATGGGGAGTGGATGGGAAAACAAACTACTCCAAAACTAAACAGATGGAGACTCCATGGAATGCCAAATTGACACATTTTTTTGCGTGTTGTGAAAAAAACAAATCTAATTAAAAATTGTATAACTCCTTTTATGAACAATTTCAATTTTATAAAGACATGTTAAATCTAGTAAAAAAAAAGGGTATCCTCGCTATACCAGAGGTATGCCTAATTCTGCTTGATGTATTTTCAGTAATAAAGTATGAGCTGATGATAATGTGAAATGTATCAGAAATGTTGCAACCAGCGTATAGAAAAGGTCAGCACATGAACCCTGGGGACAATAACACCATCATATTCCTATCTAGAAATATCGTGAACATCTAAATCTCCAACCAGAGCCAACACAGTGGGACTCCCTGGGGGCTTCCTGTCTATACAGCCGCTAAAGGTTGGATGGACCCATTCTCAGCAGCACTCAGGTTTATCTGTTCATCAGCACAATATGAGAAGAGACGCCTCGCTCCCCAATGCTGAGCAGCATAAAACACACGGGGCCTCTGCTGATTGCCCCTCGCAAAACGTGATCCTCTCCTTTTATTGCGAAGCTGGAAATGTGACCTCGACAACACCTGCACATCTCTGCTGATAATGCATGCCATTCAAAATGTCCACCCTCTCTGGAGTTGATGAAACCCCAGTCTGATGATAAGGATCACCATTGTCTCTACTGAATTACAGCAAGAGACTGAGTAAATAGCAATAACTGAAGAAAAAACACCCTTCAGTAAGCCTATAATGAATGTGAATATAATCATGGTTAGGCCTTATTATACTTGGTTAAAGTTATATAACTGCCCTGCCCAGCCATTTGATCGATGACGGCTCTGTTTGCATTGTGTCGTTATCAGTGGTAGTCACGGTTATCGGAAGTGCCCGCAAACAGCAACACTAATGGATCACCTAGTAACAATTAAGAAACAATGACACACTATGTACAAACCGTCACTTTACAAATAGGAGCCAATTAACTTTCACACTCAGTCTTGCCTCTCAATGATGGAGAAAGAAGGTCTGGTCAACACCAGATACTGGATCAAATGTAGAAGTGAAAAACAAAATGTATTGTCTGGCTGGAGCCTTTGCCCTCTCGTAAAGGTGTAGACAACCCACAACACCTCCCTAGCTCCCATTACATATTTGCATTTGTTTGCCTAGAAGCTGAGTGATACTGACAATGCCTGAGCCATGCTTTTTGTTTTTGTTCACTAGATTCACATCAAAACAAGTACAGAGGCAGACAACTGATAAAATGTAACCTACCTGGTGGCAAGTGAGGAGCAGTGCTGACCAGACAAAGATCCCCGACAGAGCTTGAGCAGCAGTCGTATTCAAGAAGATATCGTGTGCCACAATAGTCCCATTCCCTGTTTGAATTATTGTCATGTTGGATATGTCTGACTTGTTAAGAACTGGAGATGCGAAACGTATCAGAGACTCATTTTGGGGGACCTCCGAGTCCATCGCCATCTCCTTTGCTGAGCTGTTCATCTGAAACAATAAAAAGTGTTGTTTGGGTAAATGAGGAAGCTTTAGGCCAGGGATGGTCAACTAGTGGGCCAATTTTTTTCTTGAGTGGATAGTCAGGGGCAGAACATAATGACAAATCATTTCTAGACTTCAAATTGACCGCAAGAAGCCCAAACAGATACAATATTTGACTAAAACATAAATAATTTCAAACCTTGCTAACATTTGAAAATGATCACATACAGTTGAAGTCGGAAGTTTACATACACTTAGGTTGGAGTCATTAAAACACGTTTTTCAACCACTCCACAAATTTCTTGTTAACAAAAAATAGTTTTGGCAAGTTGGTTAGGACATCTACTTTGTGCATGACACAAGTAATTTTTACAACAAATGTTTACAGACAGATTATTTCACTTATAATTCAGAGTATGACAATTCCAGTGGGTCAAGTTTACATACACTAAGTTGACTGTGCCTTTAAACAGCTTGGAAAATTCCAGAAAATGATGTCATGGCTTTAGAAGCTTCTGACAGGCTAATTTACATCATTTGGAGGTGTACCTATGGATTGCAGGTCAATTGGAGGTGTACCTGTGGATGTATTTCAAGACCTACCTTCAAACCCGGTGCCTCTTTGCATGACATCATGGGAAAATCAAAAGAAATCAGCCAAGAACTCAGAAAAAACAATCGAAGACCTCCACAAGTCTGGTTCATCCTTGATAGCATTTTCCAAACGCCTGAAAGAACCACGTTCATCCGTACAAGCAATAGTACACAAATATAAACACCATTGGACCACGCAGGAAGGAGAAGCATTCTGTCTCCTAGAGATGAACATACTTTGATGTGAAAAGTACAAATCAAGCCCAGAACAACTGCAATGGACCTTGTGAAGATTCTGGAGGAAACAGGTACAAAAGTATCTATATCCACAGTAAAACGAGTCCTATATCTACATAACCTGAAAGGCCGCTCAGCAAGGAAGAAGCCACTGCTCCAAAACCACCATAAAAAAATCCAGACTACGGTTTGCAACTACACATGGGGACAAAGATAGTACTTTTTGGAGAATTGTCCTCTGGTCTGATGAAACAAAGATAGATCTGTTTGGCCATAATGACCAGTGTTATGTTTTGGAGGAAAAAAGGGGAGGCTTGCAAGAACACCATCCCAACCGTGAAGCACGGGGGTGGCGGCATCATGTTGTGGGGCGCTTTGCTGCAGGAGGGACTGGTGCACTTCACAAAATAGATGGCATCATGAGGAAGGGGAAATTATGTGGATATATTGAAGCAACATCTCAAGACATCAGTCAGGAAGTTAAAGCTTGGTCACAAATGAGTCTTTCAAATGGACAATGACCCGAAGCATACTTCCAAAGTTGTGGCAAAATGGCTTAAGGACAACAAAATCAAGGTATTGGAGTGGCCAAATACAAAGCCCTGACCTCAATCCTATGGAACATTTGTGGGCAAAACTGAAAAAGCGTGTGCGAGCAAGGATGCCTACAAACCTGACTCAGTTACACCAGGTCTGTCAGGAGGAATGGGCCAAAATTCACCCAACTTACTGTGGGAAGCTTATGGAAGGCTACCCAAAACATTTGACCCAAGTTAAACAATTTAAAGGCAATGCTACCAAATACTAACTGAGTGTATGTAAACTTCTGACCCACTAGGAATGTGATGAAAGAAATAAAAGCTTAAATAAAATAAAATCATTCTCTCTACTATGATTCTGACATTTCACATTCTTAAAATAAAGTGGTGATCCTAACTGACCTACGACAGGAAATTTTCACTTGGATTAATTGTCAGGAATTGTGAAAAACAATTTAAATGTATTTGGCTAAGGTGTATGTAAACTTCCGACTACAACTATACATCACTTGGATCTGATTTGCGGGGTGTTTTTACAGTCTTATGTCCCAAAAAATAAATAACATATATATAACTAACTAAATATATACACACACAAAAGTATTCAGACCCTCTCCTTTTTCCACATTTTGTTACGTTATAGCCGTATTCTAAAATTGATTAAATTAAATAAATCTACACACAAAACCCCATAAGGACAAAGCAAAAACTTTTTTTTTTAATGTTTGCAAATGTAGTATGAGTATTCAGTATTCTTTCCTATGAGACTAGAAATTGAACTCAAGTGCATCCCGATTCCATTGATCATCCATGAAATGTTTCTACAACTTGATTGGAGTCCACCTGTGGTAAATTCAATTGATTGGACATGATTTGGAAAAAAGGCACACCTGTCTATATAAGGTCCCACAGTTGACAGTGCATGTCAGAGCAATAACCAAGCCATGAGGTCGAAAGAATGTTCCGTAGAGTGCCGATACAGGATTGTGTTGAAGCACAGATCTAGGGAAGCGTACCAAAATATTTCTGCAGCATTGAAGGTCCCTAAGAACACAGTGGCCATCATTCTTAAATTGAAGAAGAGCTGGCCGCCGGCCAAACTGAGCAATCAGGGGAGAAAGGCCTTGGTCAGGGAGGTGACCAAGAACCAAATGGTCACTCTGACAGAGCTCCAGAGTTCCTCTGTGGAGATGGGAGAACCTTCCAGAAGGACAACCATCTCTGCAGCACTCCACCAATCAGGCCTTTATGGTAGAGTAAACAGACAGAAGCCACTCCTCAGTAAAAGGTACATGACAGCCCGCTTGGAGTTTGCCAAAAGGCACCAAAAGACTCTCAGACCACGACAAACAAGATTCTCTGGTTTGATGAAACCAAGACTGAACTCTTTGGCCTGAATGCCAAGCATCAAGTCTGGAGGAAACCTGGCACCAGGATCGAGGGAAAGATGAACAGAGCAAATTACAATGAGACACTTGATGAAAATCTGCTCCAGAGCGCTCAGGACCTCAGACTGGGGTGAAGGTTTACATTCCTACAGGACAACAACCCTAAGTACACAGCCAAGACAACGCAGGAGTGGCTTCGGGACAAGTCTCCGAATATCCTTGAGTGGCCCAGCCAGAGCCCAGACTTGAACCCAATCTAACATCTCTGGAGAGACCTTAAAATAGCTGTGCAGTGACATCCCCATCCAACCTGATGGAGCTTGAGAGGATCTGCAGAGAAGAATGGGAGAAACTCCCCAAATACAGGTGTGCTAAGCTTGTAGTGTCATACCCAAGAAGACTTGCTGTAATTGCTGCCAAAACTGCTTAAACAAAGCACTGAGAAAACAGTCTGAATACTTATGTAAATGTGATTTATAATGCTTTGTCATTATGGGGTATTGTGTGTAGATTGATGAAAAAAAAAAAAAAAAACACAAATTCATTTTAGAATAAGGCTGTAACAAATTTTTGTTGGAAAAGGTCAAGGTGTCTGAATACTTCCCGAATGTACTGTATGCCAGTGTCTGTATATATATACACAGAGGCCTGATTCACTCAACCTCCTCAGAACAGTTGATGTTGAGATGTGTCTGTTACTTGAACTCTGGGAAGCATTTATTTGGGCTGCAATTTCTGAGGCTGGTAACTCTAACGAACTTATCCTCTGCAGCAGATGTAGCTCGGTCTTCCTTTCCTGTGGCGGTCCTCATGAGAGCCAGTTTCATCATATCGCTTTATGGTTTTTGTGACAGCACTTGAAGAACTGTTTTGAGATTTTCCAGATTGAATGAACTTCATGGCTTGTCGTTTCTCTTTGCTTATTTGAGCTGTTCTTGCCATAATATGGACTTGGTCTTTTACCAAATAGGGCCATCTTCTGTATACCACCCCTACCTTGTCACAACGCAACTGATTGGCTCAAACGCATTAAGAAGGAAAGAAATTCCACAAATGAACTTAACAAGGCACACCTGTTAATTGAAATGCATTCCAAGTGGGCCTCCCGGGTGGCGTAGTGGTTAAGGGTGTGCCACCAGAGACTCTGGGTTCGCGCCCAGGCTCTGTCGCAACCGGCCGTGACCGGGAGGTCCGTGGGGTGACGCACAATTGGCCTAGCGTTGTCCGGGTTAGGGAGGGTTTGGCCGGTAGGGATATCTTTGTCTCATCGCGCACCAGCGACTCCTGTGGCGGGCCGGTCGCAGTGCACGCTAACCATGGTCGCCAGGTGCACGGTGTTTCCTCCGACACATTGGTGCGGCTGGCTTCCGGGTTGGATCCGCGCTGTGTTAAGAAGCAGTGCGGCTTGGTTGGGTTGTGTTTCGGAGGACGCATGACTTTCGACCTTCGTCTCTCCCGAGCCCGTACTGGAGTTGTAGCGATGAGACAAGATAGTAGCTACTACAACAATTGGATACCACGAAATTGGGAGAAAAAGGGGGTAAAATTTAAATAAAAAAAATTGAATTTTTAAAAAATGTAAAGAAAAATAAATGCATTCCAAGTGACTACCTAATGAAGCTGGTTGAAACAATGCCAAGAGTTTGCAAAGCTGTCATCAAGGCAAAGAATGCTACTTTGAAGAATCTGAAACATATTTTGATTTGTTAAACACTTTTTTGGTTACTATATGATTCCATATGTGTTATTTCATAGTTTTAATGTTGTCACTATTATTCTACAATGTAAAAAATTCAATAAAAACCTTGAATGAGTAACAAAAAATATAAATGCAACATGTAAAGTGTTGGCCCCATGTTTCATGAGCTGAAATAAACAATCCCAAAAAATTTTCAATACACACAAAAAGGTTATTTCTCTAAAATTGTGTGCACATTTGTTTACATCCATATTAGTGAGCATTTCTCCTTTGCCAAAATAATTCATCCACCTGACAGGTGTGGCATATCAAGAAGCTGATTAAACAGCAAGATCATTACATAGGTGCATCTTGTGCTGGGGACAATAAATAGCCACAAAATGTAGTTGTCACACAAAACAATGCCAGATGTCTCAAGTTGAGGGAGCGTGTAGTTGGCCAGCTGACTGCAGAAATGTCCACTAGTGCTGTTGCCAGACAATGTAATGTTCATTTCTCTACCATAAGCCAACTCCAACATTGTCTTTGAGAATTTGGCCTCAAAAACGCAGAACACGTGTAACAATGCCAGCCCAGGACCTCCGTATCCTGCTTCTTCACCTGTGGATTTGTCAGGACAGCTGGTGAAATTGTGGGTTTACATAACTGAAGAATTTCTGCACCAACTGTCAGAAACCGTCTCAGGGAAGATCACCTGCATGCTCGTCGTCCTCACCAGGGTCTTGACCTGACTGCAGTTGGCAAATGCTCACCTTTGATGGCCACTGGCATGCCGGAGAAGTGTGCTTTTCACTGAGGAATCCCGGTTTCTGTACAGGGCATATGGCAAACGGCGTGTATGGCGTTGTGTGGGCGAGTGGTTTGCTGGTGTCAATGTTGTGAACAGAGTGCCCCATGGTGGCGGTGGGGTTTTGGTACGGACAATAAACACAATTGCATTTTAATTGATGGCAATTTGAATGCAAAGAGATACCGTGACAAGATCCTCAGGCCCATTGCTGTGCCATTCATCCACCGCCATCACCTCATGTTTCAGCATGATAATTCACAGCCCCATGTCGCAAAGATCTACACAACTCCTGGAAGCTGAAAATGTCCCCAGTTCTTCTATGGCCTGCATACTCACCAGACATGTCACCCATTGAGCATGTTTGGATGCTCTGAATGGATGTGCACGACAGCGTGTTCCAGTTCCTGCCAATATCCAGCAATTTCGCACAGCCATTGAAGAGGAGTGGGACAACATTCCACAGGCGACAATCAACTCTATGCAAAGGAGATGTGTCACACTGCATGGTTTTCTGATCCATTCCCCTCCCATTTTTTAAAGGTATCTGTGACCAATAGATTAGGGTCTAATGAATTTATTTCAACTGACTGATTTCCTTATATAAACTGAAATTGCTACATGTTGCATTTATATTTTTGTTCAGTGTAAACAGATAGAAATCGTGCGGGGCCAAATAAATAATTTGGCCAGCAGGTCGCAAGTTGTGGAAAAAGTATGTGAGAATCATACTTGAGTCAAAGTAAATATACCTAAATAGAAAATGACTCAAGTAAAAGTCACCCAGTAAAATACTACTTGAGTAAAAGTATAAATCATTTCAAATTCCTTCTATTAAGGAAACCAGAAGGTACCCCCCCCCAAAAAAAAACACGATTTAAATTGCACTTTAAAGTATTGTTACACCACTGTCTAGGCTACATACATATTGGAAAACATTTTAAATTTCCTAAACATTTGCATGACTGAATCAGGGCTGCTGGTTTATGAAAAAGCGTAGGTTCTATGAGCTGCGAACTTCTTAATAACAAAACAAAAACTATAAGATCACAACTACAGTATAAAATACCATAAAACACTTGTCGATCAGATCCAAGTGATTTTAATTTGGGAACTCTGTTCCAAAATGTTCCCACGCATAATAGAGAGATATATTTGATCGTATACAAATCTGGACAAGGGTTGAAATGATTATGTTTTAGTCTACAAATGATGTGTAATTATGTTCCGGTGTTCTGGCAGAGGGGAGATTTTCGGCACAACACCCGCCCATGACCACCCGCTCAAGAAAAAATCGTCCCGCGGCTGAATCTACAGTAGTTGATGATCCCTGTGATAGGCCTATGTGAATTATTTAAAAGAAAAACATCCACGGCCTTAATAATCTGTCTGGGAAACCTGTTGCATGGGCAAGTCATAGCCTACACACTTTTTATCCAAACAAATATTTGTAATTACTTAGTTAAATGTAGGCTACATAGGTAAAATACTGAGGTTTACCTTAGCGGTCTGTAGACTCGATGGCCTTGACCTACCGTTACTGGTATATCCACATTGAGCGAAATAGACTTCAAATGGAACGGAGGGGTGAAAATCGTGCCGTTTCTCAAAAATACATTTGGACTGGAATAATTAATAGAAATAAAGACGAGTTAGCTGATGTTATCGAATACCATTACCAGTGAGCTTGCTATGAGAAATGGCTTCCTTTCAAAAGGTAAGAACGAAGGACTCAATACTTCCTTGTTGTGAAGACAGGTGTAATACGAGTTCGAAGTCCACAGAGGCGGTGACTCAGTCAGTGTAGGTTATTCTAATAAAGGAGGATATGGGCCTATGTTTTAATTAATGTTCTAATAAAAGCGACACAGATAATATCCAATATATCCTCTTTGTCCCTTCTTAATAAACTGAAACATCAGTGATTTATTCATGGCGCTGTTTCAAAACGTTTCGTCGCAACAGAAACCGTTTTAAGCCAAAGGAAAAGGTTTTGCAACGAAAACGAGTTTCAATTGGACAAATTCAGATAGGTCCCTCCCAGTTTCGTTCCGTTCGCTCTGTTTGCTTCCGTTTGGTTCTTAAACGGTAAACGGTTTCCGTTGCCAGACTAATGAATACACCCCAGGTATACATTCAGGTGGAACATGGACGTAGAAGCGGTCATCGTCATGTGACATAACCATAGGCCTAGTGGCATATACACCCTTTGCATGTACATCTAGTCGTGTGTGTATCTAATAAGTGAGAACTATGTGGTTACACGTGGTCTGTGGTTTTGAGGCCAGTTGGACATACCAAATTCTCTGGGATTTTTTTTTATTTCAGCTCATGAAACAACACTTTACATTGAAAACATATATAAACGCAACATGTGTTGGGTACCATGTTTAAGGGGCTGAAAAAAGACATCCCAGAAATGCTCCATACCAACAAAAAGCGTATTTCTCTTCAATTTTAGGCACAACCCTGTTATTGAGCATTTCTCCATTGCCAAAGTGTGACAAATCAAGAAGCTGATTAAACAATATGATCATTACAGAGGTGCACCTTGTGCTGGGGACAATAAAAGGCCACTTTAAAATGTGCACTCAACACAATGCAACAGATGTCTCAAGTTCAGGGAGTGTGCAATTGGCATGTTGACAGCAGGAATGTCCACCAGAGATGTTGCCAGAGAATTTAATGTTAATTTCTCTACTATAAGCTGCCTACAACGTCATTTTAGAGAATTTGGCAGTATGTCCAGCCGGGCTCACAACCGCAGACTACGTGTAACCACACCAGCCCAGGACCTTCACATTCGGCTTCTTCACCTGCATGATCGTCTGAGGGGTGAGGGAGTTGCTGAGGACTATTTCTGTCTGTAATAAAGCCTTTTGTGGGGAAAAACTCTTTTTTTTATTGGCTTATTTTGCCAATAATTGGGCAAAAGATCAGAATTGGGGACATCAGTGTAAATGAGCCTCCCGCGTGGCACAGGGGTCGAAGGCACCACATCTCAGTGCAAAAGGCAACACTACAGTCTCTGGTTTGAATCCAGGTTGTATCACATCCAGCCGTGATTGGGAGTCCCATAGGGTGGTGCACAATTGGCCCAGCGTAGCCCGGGTTTGGCTGTCATTGTGGGAAAAAAATATTCTTAACTAGCTTGCCTAGTTAAATAAAGATTAAATTTAAAAAATCTTTTTTTTTTTTTGTGTCTTTGGAAAGTATTCAGACCCCTTGACTTTTTCCACATTTTGTTAGGTTACAGCCCTATTCTAAAATGGATTACATTTTTTTTAAATCCTCAGCAATCTACACAATACCCCATAACGACAAATCAAAAACAGTTTAGAAATTTTAGCAAATGTATTAAAAATAAATAGAAATGCCTTATTTACATACAGTTGAAGTCGGAAGTTTACATACACCTTAGCCAAATACCTTTAAACTCAGTTTTTCACAAGTCCTGACATTTAATCCTAGTAACAATTCCCTGTTTTAGGTCAGTTAGGATTACCACGTAATTTTAAGAATGTGAAATATCAGAATAATAGTAGAGAGAATGATTAATTTCAGATTTTATTTCATTTATCACATTCCCAGTGGGTCAGAAGTTCACATACACTCAATTAGTATTTGGTAGCATTGCATTTAGTCTTTGGCCCTCGCTACATATTCGTCGCCAGACCCACTGGCTCCAGGTCATCTACAAGTCCATGCTAGGTAAAGCTCCGCCTTATCTCAGTTCACTGGTCACAATGGCAACACCCACCCGTAGCACGCGCTCTAGCAGGTGTATCTCACTGATCATCCCTAAAGCCAAACCCTCATTTGGCCGCCTTTCGTTCCAGTTCTCTGCTGCCTGTGACTGGAACGAATTGCAAAAATCGCTGAAGTTGGAGACTTTTATCTCCCTCACCAACTTCAAACATCTGCTATCTGAGCAGCTAACCGATCGCTGCCACTGTACATAGTCTATCGGTAAATAGCCCACCCATTTTTACCTACCTCATCCCCATACTGTTTTTATTTATTTACTTTTCTTCTCTTTGCACACCAATATCTCTACCTGTACATGACAATCTGATCATTAACACCAGTGTTAATCTGCAAAATTGTAATTATTCACCTACCTCCTCATGCCTTTTGCACACAATGTATATAGACTCCCTTTTTTTCTACTGTTATTGACTTGTTAATTGTTTACTCCATGTGTAACTCTGTGTTGTCTGTTCACACTGCTTATCTTGGCCAGGTCGCAGTTGCAAATGAGAACTTGTTCTCAACTAGCCTAACTGGTTAAATAAAGGTGAATTTTTTTTTTTAATTGTTTAACTTGGTTCAAAGGTTTCGGGTAGCCTTCCCGAAACGGGACTGGTGTTTGCGGGTACTATTTAATGAAACGTGCCAGTTGAAGACTTGTGAGGTGTCTGTTTCTCAAACTAGACACTCTAATGTACTTGTCCACTTGTTCTAAAGGTGAGTTTTATTGCGTGTTTGATAAGAACAACAGTTTTCAGCTGTACTAACATAGTTGCAAAAAGGTTTTCTAATGATCAATTAGCCTATTAAAATGATAAACTTGGATTAGCTAACACAACGTGCCATTGGAACACAGGTGTGATGGTTGCTGATAATGGGCCTCTGTACACCATAAAATAATCTGACGTTTCCAGCTACAATAGTAATTTACAACATTAACAATGTCTATAACGTATTTCTGATCAATGTTATGTTATTTTAATGGACACATTATTATTTTTTTAAAACAAGGACATTTCTAAGTGACCCCAAACTTTTATATCATAGCAATCAATCAAATGCTATTTTGCATGTGAATTTCACGGGAATGAGATGCATTTGCTCCTTTATTTATATTTGTGTTAGTTGTGCACTAACAGTATTCAGAGTGTGGCTTTAAAATCGAGATGGTTGTCTCAAACAGAATCAGTTTGTGACCATTGGCTCCCACTCAATCCCCCAAATTCTATAGGCATTTATAACGCATAAACTTCCCATTTATATGGCATTTATTACCACATCATGCTTAGAAGTAACAACAGACAACAAAATACATTTTTAAAGGATGGAAAAACATTGAGGAAAAAAATGTGTTAAGTGTATGAAGCCTTTTCTTAAATTGTCTTTCCAGGTAGGCTATTCTGTTGCTTGTTCCCTGTACCAGTAGTTACCAGACTTGACAACTTTTTATTACATCTTTCATGGCCTTTATTGCTTCTATGGAACTGTCCTTCAGTGCCAACCCCAGTAGAACAGGCCTGTTGCCTGCCTCTTGTGACACAAATGTTGCCAAGTTTTTGGCACAGACGTGTGTCAAAGCCTGCAGGGAGAAATAAAACAAGACCGTGTGTGAGGAACAATGTAGCCAGCCACATACATACTCATAGTAGTAAATTACGGTAATATAATGCTACTAATATTAAGAAAAAATCCAGTGGTGTCTAGCTGCTTACCTCTTCTTTTCCCAGCAATACTTTAGTGGTGAACATGGAAGTGCTGATATCACCGGATCTGGAGTCAGGTGTGACTGATACTAAAGTGCCAATTTTTCCATACTGTGTGAGAACTATAAATATGTAGTTACTGAATTCTGTGCAAACAACCTGTGTGGATATTCCATTGATTGATTTCTCGGTCTGCTTTGATCTGATGAGAGGCTGAGTTGACATGGTTTTCATTCTGTCCTGAAACAACAAAAAAGACATGTAAGCAACACATTGAGAAAAGTAAACATTACGCCACATGATTATTCTATTGCAAAATAAACATAATTTTCAAAGAGTATTCTCAAGCATATATCGCTCGCATGAAGTCAAAATACAGCATAATAAAAGCGCAAGAACATTTTGACCAAGCACTCTTTTACAACAACCAGAATCTCAGACATGTTTTGGGTTAGATAACCTTCTATTGGGCTAATGCAGGCTGAAGAGCCAAAGTTTCACCCGCTGCTGTGGCATTTGATATCGGCAAGCAGACCTAGGATATGCCGAGGCCGCACTAAAACATCGACAGTATTCTGCTACAGCTGCTGTTGTTCGTTAAAAAAAAGTCAGATACCTATAGATTTTCTAAATAGTGGTAAAATATTTCACACCGTGTGCCTATTGGGATCCGTTTGCCGTGAACTTCAATACTAAACTTTATTGAAGGCTGTTAATTATAAGCATAGATATCGTCTGCAGTTTCAGTTCCTCAAACGTCCCTCTTTAAATTTCGCACATGCGCACTGCCACTGAAGAATGAAATGACGCGGCAGGTCCTGTCGCTATGGGCAGGTCTGCGATCAGCCATATTGAGCCTGTGCGCATTGGTTTTTACATTTGTGAACACAATCATGATTGTGATAAAAACTTATTTTGGATGTGTCTAAACTAAAGGTATGGCAATGGCATATTCCATCTTCGGAGTATGAACTCTAGTCTGGGTATCAGTCTGTTTCCACAGACTGCATATTGAAAGTTGAAATTACTGAAAGGCCACTCTTTGGCATATGACACAGAGTACAAGGAGTGGAAACAATGATAATTACCTGAATTCAAAGGGCGGGGAAATACTATAAGAAAACCAGGTGCAACTGTGGGTTTACCTGTTTTCCCACTGAAAGTTAGAAAAATAGTTCATTTTGTGTGTTAAAGTGTTCATATTTATATTAAACCAGCATAGCATATTGTTTTCTGTTAGTTAAGAAGGTAATCTCGAATGCTACTCTTGTGGTGGGGAAAGGAAAAGTAGCCTAGGGTGCGGTCCAAACACTTAAAAGACACCCTATATTCCCTCAGCTCGCAAATTAAGTGGACACTTAAATATATAATTATTAATATATACGCCTACTGTTTGATAGCTAGCAAATGAATTAGCTAACTAATGTTAGCCTGCCTAGCTGGATCTTCTGAAGAAGGAAAATGTTTTATTTCTACAATTTCCAAAAGATAACCAAACAAAAACATATTTACTATTTGCAAGACGTGTTTGTGCTGTCATGTGCACTAGTAGCACATTTTCAAACTTATTTGCATTTGTTTTTACTTACACTTGCATGTTGACTTCTCCATTGAGGTTGTTTTTAAATTTTCGCAGACTTTTCTTAGCGGATGTACAATCGCGCGCAAATTGAATTATGGGGAGTTTCAGGCCACGGAGTGAACATAATTGTACACTCAGAGTGAACATAATTATACACTCACAAAGCCAACTTAAAAACGAGGGCTGAGGGGCTTATTACGTTGCAAACTTCCATTGTTTGGCTAATAATTTGGACCGCCCTCCACGATGGCGACAGGGATTCCCCCAATGGCATAAGGCGAGGCAGGTTAAGTGGACGAGGGTGTGTCTTTTAAGTCTTTGGACCGCATCCTAGGCCTACCTCACTGCAAAATAAAAGAGAAGAAACTAAAACTGAGTTTTTAATTTAGGTGAGTCTGATTTGATTAATTGAGATGATAGCAAAATCTGTTGTACCGTTGGGATGTGGCCATTGTTATAAATGTTTCATAAAATAAGCCGGACATAGACCTACTTGCACTCAGTTTTCAGAATGCATCGGATTTGGATGGATATCAGGAGTATCCAGCAGCACAGCATGAACCATGAAAACAGCCCAAGACCATTATTCCTTCTCCATCCAACTTCACATTTGGCACTATGGATTGGGGCAGGTAGCGTTCTCCTGCCATCCGACAAAACAAGATTAGTCCATCAGACTGCCAGATGATGAATCATGATTCATTATTCCAGATACTTGGCATTGCGCATGGTGATCGTAGGCTTGTGTGCGGCTGCTCTGCCATGGAAACCCATTTCATGAACAGCTCTTGTGCTGATCTTGCTTCCAGAGAGCAGTTTGGAACTCGGTAGTCAGTGTTGCAACCGAGGATAGATCATTTTTAAGCGCATACTCGGTGGTCCCGCTCCAGTTCTGTGAGCTTGTTCTTGACAAGGGCAGCTCTAGCAGGGCAGAAATTTGATCAACTGACTTGTTGGAAAGGTGGCATCCTATGACGGTGCCACGTTGAAAGTCACTGAGCACTTCAGTAAGGACATTCTACTGCCAATGTTTGTCTATGGAGATTGATTATACACCTGTCATCAATGGGTGTGGCTGAAATAGTCGAATCCACTAATTTGAAGGGGTGTCCACATACGTTTGCATATATAGTGTTTAATCTAGGTCTTGTGCACCTTGCACATTCATGCAGTTGTGTAGACTACATAACACAAGGGAGGGAACCATCCCTCTTGTCAAGGTCTGTCATCAAATATGACAACATAGCATATAAAGTTATCCAGCTAACTTTCTAAGACTGTCTTAAACAGACAAAAAGAAAGATAAACCTGAAATGGAAATTGTAGAAATTGTACCAAGCCTGTTTGTGTGTGACCTTTCTGATTTCTTATTCTTAGGGAACTTTGATGAAATACTTCTACTTGGAGAATTTGGTAGCCATGCTGATAATCTCACACCATACACCTTTGTACCCTATGTTTTTATTTATTTACATCAGAGACGGACCTTTCCCTTTCAAACAACAAGGTGCTTTTTTTTTCTGCTAAGGCCTGCTATCTGAAAGTGAAACCCCAGGTAGTGGGACTCAAGGACACCCGACTGAGGGGTGCTTGATAAGGTGAAACCTCCACGAAGAACTCTCCTTTCATGTTATCTTCGTCCTCAGTCTGAGCATCCCTCAGGAGAGCGCTTAACAATTCCGCTGAGCCTGGTCTATTTGACATTTTGTGTCATGTTCATAAAGATGACTCTTTGTGCATCATTCTGGCGCAGCACTGGCAGACTCTGCATCGCATCCAGCTGAAAAAAATGTGCAAAGCTTGCATTTTTGTCACCAGGGCTACGTACCCTTTCATTTGACTAACATAGGCAGGCCCCTCTCTTCACTCATCTCTTTCTGACTGAAGGAACAGCTGTCACCTTGTAGACCATATGGATGTGGCAAAAAGTGGGTGTGTAGTAGCTCTGCTTGCTGTTGATGCATATTAATGATTAGCTGTTGCTACATGACAGTGCCATTTAAAAACAAATCCTCTCCATAATTAAGATGTTTGCCTACTTTATAGCCTACAACATTTGGGCTGGTTTTCAAGAACAGAATGAGTCTAGCCCTGCTGTGTTTGGATCTCCAATCTCCATTCCAAGGTGTGATGAAGATTCACACAATAAAGGTCACGCTCTGACCTTTATTTCCTTTGTTTTGTCTTTATTTAGTATGGTCAGGGCGTGAGTTGGGGTGGGCAGTCTATGTTTGTTTTTCTATGTTTGGTTTCTGTTTCGGTCTAGTATGGTTCTCAATAAGAGGCAGGTGTCTTTAGTTGTCTTTGATTGAGAATCATACTTAGGTAGCCTGGGTTTCACTTTTGGTTTGTGGGTGTTTGTTTCCGTGTGAGTGTTTGTTGCCACACGGTACTGTTTCGGTTTTCGTTCATGTTCACGTTTATTGTTTATATTTCATAGTGTTCAGTTTATATCTTAAAATAAATGTTATGGACACTTACCACGCTGCGCATTGGTCCTCCGATCCTTCTCGCTACTCCTCCTCAGAAGAGGAGGAATGCCGTTACAGAAACAGCCACCAACAAAGGACCAAGCAGCGTGGTAACAGGCAGCAGCAGCAGGAGAGGCAGCGATACCTGGAGAACTGGACTTGGGAGGAGATTCTGGACGGCAAAGGACCCTGGGAACAGCCATGGGAATATCGCGCCCAAAGCAGAGCTGGAGACAGCGAAAGCAGAGAGGCGGCATTATGAGGAGCTAGCACGGCAGCGCGGCTGGAAGCCCGAGAGGCAGCCCAAAAATGTATTGGGGGTGGGCACACGGGGAGTGTGGCGAAGCCAGGTAGGAGACCTGCACCAACTTCCCGTGCTTACCGGAGAGAGAGAGAGGGACAGGGCAGGCACCGTGTTATGCGGTGGAGCGCACAGTTTCCCCAGTGCGTGTGCATAGCCCGGTGCGGTACATTCCAGCTCCTCGTATCTGCCGGGCTAGAGTGGGCATCGAGCCAGGAGCCATGAAGCTGGCTCTATGCATCTGGTCTCCAGTGCGTCTCCTCGGGCCGGCGTACATGGCACCAACCTTACGCATTGTGTCCCCGGTTCGCCAGCACAGCCCAGTGCAGGCTATTCCACCTCGCCGCACTGGCCTGGCTACGGGGAGCATTCAACCAGGTAAGGTTGGGCAGGCTCGGTGCTCAAGAGCTCCAGTGCGCCTGCACGGTCCGGTCTACCCAGTGCTATCTCCACACACCAGCCATCCGGTGGCAGCCCCCGCACCAGGCTGTCTCTCCGTCTTCTGCCTACAGGTGTTCCCGCCTGTCCAGCGCTGCTAGAGCCTTCCTCCTCTCCAGCGCTGCCAGAGTTTCCCGTCTGTCCTAGGACGCCAGAGTCTCCCGTCTGTCCTGAGCCGCCAGAGTCTCCCGTCTGTCCTGAGCCACCAGAGCCACCAGTCTGTCCTGAGCCGCCAGAGCCGCCAATCTGTCCTGAGCCGCCAGAGCCGCCAGTCTGCCAGGAGCCGCCAGAGCCGTCAGCCAGCCAGGAGCCTCCAGAGCCATCAGCCAGCCAGGAGCTGCCAGAGCCGTCAGTCAGCCAGGAGCTGCCAGAGCCGTCAGTCAGTCAGGAGCTGCCAGAGCCGTCAGCCAGCCAGGAGCTACCAGAGCCGTCAGCCAGCCAGGAGCTGCCAGAGCCGTCAGTCAGCCAGGCATTGCCAGAATCGCCTTCACTCCGGAGCTGCCGGAGTCTCCCGCCTGTCCGGCGCTGCCGGAATCTCCGTCCCATTCGGGACCCATTTCTAGGGTCCCTGTGTCCGAGGTCGGCGGCGGGGTCGCCGTGTTTAAGAGGCCATGGAGGCGGACAATGAGGCAGAGAAAAACTGTGGTGAAGTGGGGTCCATGTCCTGCGCCAGAGCCGCCACCGCGGACAGACGCCCACCCAGACCTTCCCCTATAGGTTCAGGTTTTGCGGCCGGAGTCCGCACCTTTGGAGGGGGAGGTACTGTCACGTTCTGACTTTATTTCTTTATTTTGTCTTTATTTAGTATGGTCAGGGCGTGAGTTGGGGTGGGCAGTCTATGTTTGTTTTTCTATGTTTGGTTTCTGTTTCGGCCTAGTATGGTTCTCAATCAGAAGCAGGTGTTGTTAGTTGTCTCTGATTGAGAATCATACTTAAGTAGCCTGGGTTTCACTTTTGGTTTGTGGGTGTTTGTTTCCGTGTGAGTGTTTGTTGCCACAAGGTACTGTGTAACATGTACGCTGGGAGTCAGGAAGCAAGTTCAGGGAGTGTATTTAATAACTAAATGAACATAAAACAAAAGCAGAAAAACTGGCAGCGTACAGACATGAACACTGGAACAGTAACGCCTAGGGAAAGAGCCAAAGGAGTGACATATATAGGGAAGGTAATCAGGCAGGTGTCCAGGTGAGTCTGATGAGGCGTTGGTGTGCGTAACGATGGTGACAGGTGTGCGTAATAATGAGCAGCCTGGTGACCTCGATTGCCTGAGAGGGAGGATACCTGACCATACCCCCTCTCTGATGCGTGGCTCCATCATCAGGACGTTGACCAGGAGCGGGCCGGTCACTTCTGCTGAGGCGCGGGAGCCTGTCGAGCAAGCTGAGGCGCGGGAGCCTGATGAGCCAGGCTGATCCGCGGGAGCCTGACGAGCCAGGCTGAGGTGCGGGAGCCTGACGAGCCAGGCTGAAGTGCGGAAGCCTGACGAGCCAGGCTGAGGTGCGGGAGCCCGACGAGCCAGGCTGAGGCGCGGGAGTCTGACGGGCCAGGCTGAGGCGCGGGAGCCTGACGGGCCAGGCTGAGGCGCGGGAGCCGGAAGAGCCGGTCACTTACACTAACAAAAAAAATAAAAACACTCCCTGAATTTATTGTTGCTTGGTTAAGGTTAGGGTTAGAGTTAGGGAAGGGTTAGCTAACATGCTAAGTAGTTGAAAAGTAGCTAAAAGTGGAAAGTTGCTAAGTAGCTAAAATTGTCCATGATGAGATTTGAATACGCAACCTTTGGGTTGCTAGACGTTCGTGTTGTACGTCCACCCATCCACCCAGACCAACCAACCAACTAACCTACCTACCATCCTCCTTTGGTTTTTGTCTTAAGTAATATTTTGTCTCATGTAACCAAACCTAACATATCCTAATAATTTGAGGGTCTGGATCTACATTTACTATGTTACGTCTAATCTATGAGTCCAGGCTGATTCATATGTAACACTGAATGAATGGTACTGAATGGCAATGAAACAGATGCAGTGAAACTGACATTACAGGCTTTTAAAGGTAGACTCGGCAAAATGGGGTTGCCATGAACAGCGCCACAGATGATGAGATGTATGACTTTTCTCTCGTACGTTCACGCGCAGTATCTGAATGTGTACGGGTTTGCTTCACGCTGTCACAGCGTGGTAGCCACGGGATCAAAACAGCGGAGAAGTTGAGCCTCGTGTATCAACATTCTTAGTTGTTGTGGAAATTAATCCACTTTGCTGTTTACTTTCTGCGGCTATGTCATATCGCTGAGTCTACCTTTAAGTTCAAATGTTTCTTCTAACAAAATGCAAAGCCATTTGTATTCATGCACTCATGCAGTAGACTTGCTGAAAAAAAAACGATTCATCATTCCACACTGCACAGATACTGTACATAACCATTCCAATTAGGACATTATAGATTTTAGTTTTGTGCCAGAAAGACAGCGAGAGAAAAGCATGGGAGTAGCCGATCATGCAAATTAAAAAGAAAGAACAAGCTCATGCATTGTTCATGAATACCTCTGGACGTAAAGCACTACCATTTTAATATCTGTTTTATGTTCTTGTAAAACTGTGTATGGAGTTTAGTCTCTTTATGCGCCCCCACATAGGGGAGATAAGGTGATTGTCTGACTCTGGCAGGATTTAATTAAAAATACATTTCATCCCCAGTGTTAACTCCTACATTTCAGCACATACCTAGCCCTCTTTTGTTCCCATTCTCAACTGCATTTTCTCATATTCATTTGATTTTAAAGCTGGTTTCTAATGAGACAGGGATTATATAGCCATGATTGACGTATTAAATCCATTGAATGACTCCATTTTAATAGTGAGGATATTTAAGACCAGGGTAATTAAAGTGTGATTGTCTTTCTTAATTGCTATAGCTGGACATTTTATAGCAGCTATTCACATTTAAAAATGTACTGCACTAGGCCTACTGACAGAGTCAGGAATCATTTAATTGAAGAGAGGAGTTGGCTATTCATTTTACTGCACTCATAAAAAGTCATGAAATATTTAACGGAGTTCTATTTCCTATTTTAAACTGACATGTTTTGATAGGCCTACTGCATAACATGGACTGCTCACTAATGCAAGTTACTTTTTGCTAGTATTTATTCAGCCGTCAGCCAGCGTTGGAAGTTTTTCCGGCAGACATTTTTGTTGGTGCAATTTAAGTACATCATGAGGTCCTTTCTCTCCTCCCGGTCAATTTAATGAAGTACTGTAAATTGATGGTAAACAATACATATCAATTTTTCACATTAACTGGAAGTTGTTTGTTGCCATTATATTAATAGAGAACCTGAAAAGCACCCTATTGCTAAAACCTGGTTGTCACCTCATCATTTGGCTAGTGCCCTAGCCGGCATAATAATCTTTCTCACTTATATGCAGGCTGCTGGCTAAATAAGCACAGCCTTACACCTAATAGTTGTCCCAATAACTAAGAGAAGTGACTTGGCCCTCTGATGTAACTCTTTCATTCAATAAGCAAAGGCTATGGAGGGGTCATGGCATCCTTGTTTTGGCATGGAGTAAAATGAGCTCTGTTCGGGTTAGTAGAAGCCTTGATGGGTCACCTACCTCACAGATTACAAACACCCTTCTACCCACACATACAGTAGAGCTCAGGGACATACAGGGCTCTCTCTCTCTTACACACACACACACACACACACACACACACACACACACACACACACACACACACACACACACACACAGATAAAAGCTTGCCGTGTCAAAATGTCATCTTAACTGTGAGTAATTATCTCCTAATTGCAGAAGTCACTTCCTTCCCTCCCATCACTACACTGCATTTCAAATGTATTCAAATGTGTTTCTTCTATGTGTAGCCTCATCAAGTCTCTTCGATACTGTATGAATGGATATTATGTGTTCTTTCTTTGCATATCTTTGAATGACACCTGCCTGAATATTATGTGATGTGTGATTGATTTAATATTATCTGTAAAACACAGATTCAAAATGTAATATGGTGCTTAACAATATGTTTAATTGAAATTGCTGTCCTAACATCTGGAGTCTAACGTCAAAGATTAATTCATGGAAATGTATGGGGTGGAAATGGAGTACCTTCACATCACATTATTGAAAAACACAGCAATAGAATCTCTCTCTCTCTCTCTCTCTCTCTCTCTCTCTCTCTCTCTCTCTCTCTCTCTCTCTCTCACTCACACACACACACACACACACAAACACACACACACACACACACACACACACATTCCCCTTGTGACCACTAGAGTGCTGTGCTGTATTGCTGATAGAACTGAGGCTACTTGTCTATCTTAACAATAGACCAAACTCAATGACTATGGTCTGTATTCTATGAAACCTGTTATTCTGGGTTTCCAAATAATTCACACAAGAACACATTTAGACGTGATTCCAATAGCTCAGTTGGTTGAAGCATGGTGTTTGTAACACCAGACTGGATGAATGCTGAAAGCAAAACTCTTGAGGACTTTGCTGTGGAATGCATGGGCTTCTTTTAATTGGCCGCCCTCTGTCATGTACATTGGTTTGTATAAGCCTCTCAGCACAGGTTAGTACATATACTAGCCTTATTTATAGCACTATTACCTGGACTACTGAGCAGGGACTGGGATTACCTTCATCAATATACAGTAGGTTAAGACTGGGTCAAATTTCATTCCCCATTATTATTATTTTGTGGTTATTCTGAGCCATGGTACTGAGTACTTTTATTCTAATTGTGGCTGGTGTTTTGGTGTCAGGGATAGTAATATTTCTCGGCAGAATCAAAAAAACGAATCTGCTTCACCACGATTGATGTGCAATTTGCAAAACCAGAAATCTTTGTTGGACTGTACTTGTGATGAAGGAAAATGAGTGTCAATGTCAGTGTCAGCCCTAAACTCTCTGGTGTATAGAGCTCTATCTTTAACCGAGTAATTAAACTGAGGTTTGTAAATCAGCCATGGGTTTGGCCAGTCTCTCTCTGCTGTTGCTGTGTGGACCCACCGAGGAGGGGCTGACTAAGAAAGGGAGAATAGGAGAGAAGAGCGAAAGAGGAAAGGAGGAGAGGGGAGGAGAGAGGATGGAGAGGAGAGAAGGCTGAGTCTCTCCCTCCCTCTCAGATGGTTAGCCTGTCCCGTTTTCTTTTTAAATAAAGTGCTTCTTCCCACAAAAATGCACATACAAGGTTGTTTCACTGCAGACCATACATCTTCAGAGCCAAGGAGAGAGAATGTTAAATTCCAGGGGATTCGGCAAATGAACATGTTAACTACAGACAATACCGGAATATAATCTATTTCCCTTTAGGAGCTAAGTGGTGGCAAAACATGATGTCATTGTGTTTTCTTTTAACAAAATTCATTTCTGTTGACATGCGGTAGACTGTACATTCTCACAAGTACAGGTATACCGTATGTAAAAGGTTGCAGCTTGGATGGAGAATAAAATATTTTCCATTTCGGTGCAGCCCACCAGGTTGCCTGATGTGCTGTTATGCAATTACAATCCCCTAGGCACTTGCAGTATGTTCTTCAATGCTGTTACCATGAAAATGAGAATGATTAACATTCTGTATTTGAATGGTTAACATTCTGTATTTGAATGGTTAACATTCTGTATTTGAATGGTTAACATTCTGTATTTGAATGGTTAACATTCTGTATTTGAATGGTTAACATTCTGTATTTGAATGGTTAACATTCTGTATTTGAATGGTTAACATTCTGTATTTGACTTGCACACGGTATTCCTGGCTTTAATGTCTTGCCCCCATTTGCTGTGGATCACCATGCAGATGTCTAGCCCCATTAGTTGCCCAGTTATTGAGGTGTGTGCACCTCAGTGCACTGTCTGCTGGTAATGACACCCCTCATCATCTTGATTTGGACAAAGAGAAATACCCCTATTACCAAGACCCTGTTTCCAATGTGGAACAGCTCTACCAGGGTGAAGTGACAGCAAGCCTTGCTCCACACATTATTTTGACTTGCTTATATTTCAGGGCTACTAGTTATATTTCAAGGCTACTATTTATTCAATGGACCATTGTACACATAGGCCCATTTCCTTGTTACAGAACATATTATGAACATTTCCATAATGCTCACATTGTGCATTAGAGCTGGGTTTGCAACCTTGTGTGTCTCCCAGTTTATCATTGTAACAGGCCTCTGCTTCCTCTTATCTTGGTTAACTGCTGGCTCTATTTGCTTTGCAGGGTGAGAGCCTGTGCAATTATGAAAACACAGTTACCATGAGATGGCATCAACGTCAGTTCCATTGCAGTAAGGAGAAATTAATTAGTTACTATGACAGGACCTAAATAGTTTGGTTGATGAGTTCATTAACTGTAATGTATTTCAAATGCCTCTTGACATATGTATGTAAATTACACCAAAGTAGTATGCCCTTTGGTATTGTTTAAACTCTTGGAGATATCTGTAATACCTGATTAATTTGAATAACTTTATTAGTTTGTGCCGTTGAGTGTCTTTCTGGTTTATGATGCAGCACCTCATTAAATGTAAATTGCTCCAAGGCATTATTAATGGTGTAGTTGATACATTGAATTATCATGGACTATTCACAGCAATTAATATCAGACATTCAGTTACCTGCAAAGCTTCTATCTAGTTCATTATTGATTGATTAATAACCTGTTTAAAGGATTTACAAAGATGGACAGTTTCACTACTGTTTTGCATACAAAGCAGTCAAGGACCTGTTTTTAAGTATGCACATTTTTCACAGGATGCATTATTGCAAGGTACATTTGACTCCAGCGATATTAAAAACACAACATAATTTCTTCCAATCTTGCCCCTTTTAAGTGGTTTTAATGTAAAAAAAAAAAAAAAAATACAGTTTTATCAAAATAGATGATTATTCTAGGGGAAATGTTAATCAAAATGGAACCTTTACCAAGGGAATCTAATATTTCTCAACTCACCACAACAATTATATCATGTACTTTCATTAGATTCAATTTGCCCTTTCAGTCCTTTCAGTTGTCAGCATTGACCCATATGCAGCTGTTTGAAGTCAATTGTGTCGTTGTTTCTTTGGCAGTGTCTCCAGCATTTTGATCTCTCGCCTCAATTTTCCTCAGTGTAATATTCACACAGGATTGTTTTGTTTCATGGCACCTCTAAATCTTCATTTCAAATGTAGACAATTCAAGTGTTACCTGCGGCACTGGGTGTACCCTGAAACGCCCAGCGAATCCAAAGCAGTTCACTACTGAACAGTCTCAAGGTGGCTACATTTTTAATGACTTTTGGTTTTTAATTGAACACTCTGAGACATTCTCGAAGCCCTGAAGAGGCCGGGGTGGAGGAGATTCAGAATGTGGAGCAGTGCATGCATAGTCTGTTTTGTTTCTCTTTATTATATGAAATTGGAATAGACCTCCTTTAATTCCCAGTAATTCACCATCTCCGCTTAAGATCAGCTTCCACACATATAGATATAGAATGTTATGAGATGACATGGACAAATGAGGTAAATAACATAATATAGCTTACAGCATTTCACACTTCAGAGAAGGGGGTGGGGCTTCATTTTTCATGTTAGATCAAACCACACATGGTATAAGATATATACAGTGGGGCAAAAAAGTATTTAGTCAGCCACCAATTGTGCAAGTTCTCCCACTTAAAAAGATGAGAGAGGCCTGTAATTTTCATTATAGGTACACTTCAACTATGACAGACAAAATGAGGAGACAAAAATCCAGAAAATCACATTGTAGGATTTTTAATGAATTTATTTGCAAATTATGGTGGAAAATAAGTATTTAACACCATTATCCCAGAAACCGTGTGGTGCCAGGACAACCACTTCTCCCTCAACGTGATCAAGACAAAGGAGATGATTGTGGACTACAGGAAAAAGAGGACCCGAGCATGCCCCCATTTGCATCGACAGCGCTGTAGGGGAGCAGGTTGAGAGCTTCAAGTTCCTTGGTGTCCACATCCCCAACAAACTAACATGATCCAAGCACACCAAGACAGTCATGAAGAGGGCACAACAAAACCTATTCCACCTCAAGAGACTGAAAAGATTTGGCATGGGTCCTCAGATCCTCAAAATGTTCTACAGCTGCACCATCGAGAGCATCCTGACTGGTTGCATCACTGCCTGGTATGGTAACTGCTCGGCCTCCGACCGCAAGGCACTACAGAGTGTAGTGCGTACGGCCCAGTATATCACTAGGGCCAAGCTTCCTGCCATCCAGGACCTCTATAACAGGCGGTGTCAGAGGAAGGCCCTAAAAATGTTCAAAGACTCCAGCCACCCTAGTCATAGACCGTTCTCTCTGCTACTGCACGGCAAGCGGTACCGGAGCACCAAATCTAGGTCCAAGAGGCTTCTAAACAGCTTATACCCACAAGCCATAAGACTCCTGAACATCTAATCAAATGGCTACCTAGACTTTTTGCATTGCCCCCCCCCCCCCCCCCCCCCTTTACACCGCTGCTACTCTCTGTTGTTATCATCTATGCAATAACTCTACTTACATGTACATATTACCTCAACTAACCGGTGCCCCTGCACATTGACTCTGTTCCGGTACCCCCCTGTATATAGTCTCGCTATTGTTATTTTACTGCTGCTCTTTAATTCCGTGTTACTTTCATTTCTTATTCTTATTCATATTTTTTTAACTGCATTGTTACAATTCCCAGCCCTATTGTGTGTTATGTTGGCCTGTGACTGGAAGGCGCAGCCAACAAAACCCCACATCAATCAATGAATAAAACAACATGGTGGCTTCGGTGAGGATGGGTGCTTTTAATTTTCTTTGCGGCTTCTCAATTTTTCAGTAGTCTCTCTCAAAGTTGGCTGCTTAGCAGGGGTGTCTCCGGAGAAAATCTGTTGTCTGTCTTGCCTGTCCCAGCGCCTGCTGGGGAAATGGCTGAGGGGAGTTTCTTCAGAAGACGAAAAAACCTATTAATTACCGATGTAGTCTCAGAGCTGGGCTACGGTAGCAGGTAAATGAGATTCAGGAGGAGCAGCTGCAGCTCATCTCCCGTGTCTAGCTATTCTTAGAGACTAAAATGCTGAAGGGATGGCTTTGGGACAGGACCAGGACCGGAGAAATGAACACATTGTGTTGCTATGTGTTTCTACACAGCAAAAAGCGCCTGTGTTAATTCAACTTTAATAGTGTCAGTAAAATGTATATCGTCCCCACTCAGTAGAGTTTCCAGACTTGTTCAAAAAAGTGTTGGTGTTTAAAATAAAATAATCTAATTGAAGTCATTACTCATTATTTCCCATCCTCTTCCTTCTCTGACAAGGAATCTGACAATGTTCCTAAAAGTAAGGGAATTACTCTAGACATTTGATAGAGACCCCCCTTAACTTAGCAATCATAACCCTAATAATCAGTGCACATTCCGGGCGATGATGTCCTAATTCCTACAGCAAAAGTCATTCTGCATTCTGATACTATTCTAGCCTATCATCTTGACATTCATTCATCATTATTGGGTTAATGTTTTCAGACCATTTAGGCATTTCCTTTTTGAGGAAATAATGGGTTCAATACTATACAATGACACCGCAACGCCGTTGTGGGCGGCCCTCTTTAAATTCATACATCAATCCGGTGGCCTCTGTTTGATGGTTGGGCGGCATTTTGTGTAGAGTACAGGTGTGATGACAGGTCTGTGATTCTGCCTTGGTGTTATTTACTGCAGCGGTAGGCACACAAATACATTATACACCTCTTGGAAAAGGTCGTGGAGAGAGATGGAGAGCAGCAGTAAATTGCCTCTCCATCATGTTATTGGCCTTTCATGTTACCAAGTCGGTCATGTAGGCTCATTGTGAAGGCATGCCTCTGATTGAGTATGAGCACATTGACTAGTTTGCATTAATCTGCATTTGGGTCATTTACACTGTTCAATAACATCATTATTCGTTTCTCAATAGGATGATTGTTCCAACGATTAATCAAGGACATTTAGCAAACAAGGATGTGTGATACATTTGACCGTAAACACTCTCGAAATGACTCTCGATCAATTAAACTATATGGCTTATTCAATCAGTCATTAGGCAGGATGTAGATTGTCATTCACACTCTCAAAGTCTTTATTTTTCAATATCATAGAGAATATCCCAATCTTATTTATGGGTTTTCATGAGTTTGTCAATGCATCCTCCAGACAATAACAAAACACAGTCAAGCAAGTGGTAGCCCAGCAAATCGGGAACATTCCCAGAACATTACGTAAGATTCCCATTAAGTTCTAGTTAGGGTTTGTATCTAATATTAGGTTGATAACATCCCAAAAACATTGAAAGTAATGTTTTAAAGGAAATACGCTTGGAATATTCTCATAACATTCACCAAAATGTTGTGCCCAACATCTGTAACAAACATCCAAACGTTCTCATTATGTTTCCAGGTAATGTAATAATGTATCAGTTATGGTTGTAGAACATACTGCTGCTGCAAAAAAAACGTGAGAACAATAGAAATGGTTCTGGGAAAACATTATGGGAATGTTCTGCTAATGTTGATGGAGATGTTATTAAAAACACCCATAACAAGCAGGCAATATTCACACAATGTTCTCATAAAGATATAGTGTGACGTTATGACATGATTGCTCCAATAACGTTCCCTCAACCTACTACAGCAATATAGATGGGTTAGCTGACAACGTCACAAAAACGATGAGCGAGCTTCAAAGGGGCAAAGGGCTGTGTGTTGTTACGGTTCTGGATGGCCAGATAGCTAGCCACAATGACAAGAAACTGCCAGGTGAAGAATTGTAAGTGGCTTGTTTCAGCTCGTTTGATCTTGTTCTTGATACCATGTCTTGTTTTGACGTATTTTGACTGATGTCACATCTACTGTATGCTAATATGGCAGACATGTGCTAGCTAGCTAGCTAACCAATAACTATAATGATGTATTTGAGAGACAAGTGCTCCTTGTGCAACTTTATTTATGTTTTCAATCAAATTGGAGACGAAATATAGTTTATATGTTATCAACAGTATAAGTCAACCCCATCTGTTTTGCCCCATAGTTGCATATTTTTCGTTAGGCCAAATCAGGTCTGAAATTTTTAAGTGGAAATTACAAACTTCAGAAGCATTTTTAAACCGTGAATATTCTACAAGTTTTCCATTTCTGCGGCACAGGAACATCTCTCCTGCATCAGGGTGGGCCTGTTTAGGATCCGGTATAGGCCTAACAACCAATGATGTGTATTGATAATAACAAACAGCACACCAAACTGGGAACATTCCCAGAACATTTGCATACATACCAATGAAGTTCTGTTAGGGTTTGAGCTATCATTACGACAGTGTTGTAGTACTCGAGTCCGGTCTCGAGACCACATATTGAGTGTCTCAGTCTTGTATCGGTGTTGGATGCATTTTTACTCGTTCTTGACTAGGTCATGAATGGTGATGACTCAAAATTTCTTGCCAAGACCAGCAATTATCAGCTTCCATTCAGTCAGATAAAAGTGATTCGCCAAATATATACACTCCTTTCTTGAACCATTAATATCACATCGCCTATTGAAACCTGGGATTCTTACTTTACTCGTAACATTACTGTTCTTTACTTTCATTAAAAAATATCCTCAAACTTTGTCCAAATTTCCTTGACTCGCTGGTAGGGAAGAGTGGGGGAAATTATAGCTAGTATAGACATGTTTGCGCTGTGGCAAACCTATTACACCTTCAGTGTGTGACAGGTCCGTGATGGTGAAAGGACAGCAACCGTAATACCAGTGCACTCATGTAGGAGAGGGCACTTTTTTTGTAAAACACAAAGGGCCCTTTGGTGTAGTGGAGGTTCTACACAGGTATATGCCCTATACCACAGGAGGTTGGTGGCACCGGCATTGCGGAGAACGGGTTTGTGTGTAATAACTGGAACGGAATAAATGGAACGGTATCAAATACCACAAACACATGGTTTCCAGGTGTTTGATGCCGTTCCATTTGCTCCGTTCCAGCCATTTTTATGAGCCGTTCTCCCCTCAGCAGCCTTCACTGCCTTATACCCACGTTTCTTTCAGTGGGCACTGCCTATACTCCGTTCTTAATCCCTACTGTTGCGTATCAAAGTAGTGTATTGGAGTATACGATTTATTATTGATGTAGTACAATAGAGAAATAATGCAAAAAAAGTAGCCTACACAATCGCAAAGCACATGAAATATATTCACATGTGAGCAGCACACATAGCCTAGCTTCAGCAGAATATCCTCTGCAGACAGCAAGAGTGCTCAGCTCTCAACTGGTTGTGGCATGGAGCAGCTCACAGAAGAAGGACATCGGTAGCCGGTAGGGTAGGACAGATGTTTCAACTTATGATATCTACCAGTGAATGCTAACTAAGGCAACAATGGGTATGCAAACCAGGTATGGAAAAAGTTTGGTCCATCATCTTGGTTAGTAAGATATTTGCAATGAGCAATCCAGTCATCATGCACTGTTTGCATGAGCATTTCTTAAGGCATTCCCAAAAAACCTTCCCAATTAAATGTTGACTGCAATGTAGGCCTACAGAATGATATAATGCTGTTTTGTATCAATGGGTAGGGCATTTCTTTTGCTCAATTTAATTCAAGGGTAACTACACACGCCACAAATACATATTTTATTTTTCCCAGACCTCAAATGGTCTGCTAATGTGGTTTAAGTATTGTTGTGGACTTAGAACATCACATTTTCATATTTTATTTCTAAAAAAAGTGTGAAAATCAGAGTGAAAATCGGACAAAACTATAGGAAAACATAGGAAAACATAGGATATATCACACCGCGCCTTTCCTTCACACAGGACCCACTTCTCCAGGCACCACCACACCACTGCATAGAGCGGATGGAAAGACAGCAGTACCGTTCACTCTGACATAATTAGCCAGTAGGTCCCCATCATAAGAATACAAAAACATAACCATTAGGCGAAGCATTTCCCAATCGAAACGTACGACTATTACTTCCCATTGCAAAAAACATTTCATGTTTGGCACACAAAGTAACCATTGATCGATCGAAAGTTTAAATGCAACAATGTTTTACGCACATACTGTAAGTTATTTTCAGAGAGATGGCTAACAGCATGCGAGCTGCAATAAAAATACACAGTTCCACTCACCAGATGATGATCATATGAAACTTTACTTCTCGTTGGAAGTTATTCTTGAAAAGGGACAACCTCTTCGAAGAATCCTTCTGCAGCCGCTGCAAACTAGCCTACAACAAAAGCTAGCTAGACCATGGGAAAACTACTGCTCGCTATTGCACAGTGACATTTTTGTCAAATTGGTCCCGCCCATTACAAGTCATTGTGATTGGCTGATTCCACTGTTACTTCAGCATTTTGCCCTAATACAGTTGAATGGCAGACGCCTTCCATCAAGCTTCTGATGACCTAGCCAATGGCTGACTTAGCTAGCTAGATTTATCTCCACAGAGACCACCAAAGAAAAATCCAGATTTTTTTTCTCTTCAGTGTTAACCCTTCCCTTTCGAACAAAAATGTAAGAGATTAAATCAGAACATCATTGAAATGAATAATAATTGTATAAATCCTTAGCCTTTCTCTTAAAGCCTCGAAGGTCCTCGTTGTTCCCCACTGTGTTTGGGTTAGTAAAGCATTGTAGAGTGGCTCTATTTGCCCTCAGCATGCGTTTTTACCCCATTCGGAATGTCTAAAGAATCCATATGTTCTTCTGAAATATGAACACAGAAACACAGGACATTTTCAAATCTTATTATGCTGACGATTTGACAAAATCGTCCCCCTCCCGGTCTCAGTCTTGACTCGTTCTCCCCCCTCCTGTCTTGGTCTTGAATCGGTCTCGCTTTAGGTGGTCTCGAACACAACACTGTATTATGATAACATTCAAAGAATATTGTTGATCACCAAATATTTTATTTGAAGTAGTTCGAAGTAGTAATATATCTCCATGTTCAGGGGACATTATTAGAACCATCGTGTTATAATGTCACACTATAACTTCATGAGACCATTGTAGGAATTCCCTGCTTGTTGTTATGCTCGTTTTGAGTAACTTATCCATCATTAGCAGAACATTCCTGTAATGTTTCCCCAGAAACATTTCTGTTAGTTTCACATGATGGTTGTGGCAGTATGTTCTTCGAACATTACCGGAACATTGTGTTGTTACATTCCCTGACAACCTAATGAGCACCTTAGGGGAATGTTTTTTGGTCGTTTTTACAGATATCACCAGAAACATTTTAGTGAATGTAAGGCGAACATTCCAAGGATATTCCTATTACAACACCACAAGGATCGTTCCTGCGAGACTCTTAGTTATTCTGTAAGGTTATGACATACCTCAACGATTAATGGAAGTAGTTTTGAAAACATTTCCGCAATGTTCTGCTAATACTGATGTGTAATGTAACATTATTATAGGAAGTTGCCAAACTTTGAAACAAATGTCATTTCAATATTTTTACATCACTATATTTTATTAGGGTATTGTCCAAACATAGCTATAGCTTTTTTAAAAGAATTAGTCATCAAGTCATCTTCAAGCCCTGTAGGTTATTTAGTCTGCTGCACCACCAGGATCCTAGTGTTTCAAGTGGATTTCCCTTTGTACTGAAATCAAAATCAAATGTATTTATACAGCCCTTCGTACATCAGCTGATATCTCAAAGTGCTGTACAGAAACCCAGCCTAAAACCCCAAACAGCAAGCAATGCAGGTGTAGAAGCGTAGAAATCCTTCAATTATGATCCAAACTATGGCTTAATGTCTGAGTACATATTCACATCTATGTGCACATCAACGCAATCTGCCAGGCAAGAATTTAACATGATTTCTGAAATTAAGTTTTGTAGGGAAGATGAAAGTCAAAACATCCCAACTTTACAGTATATAAAGAAGGTTGGTAGAGTGAGAAATTATAGAGTATATTTCTTTTTCTAGATTAAGACAAAGACCACAACCTGGAAGTAAGAGTAAAGGTATAAAGACCTTTGTGTTTGTGTTGGTCCCATTCAAGTGGCGCAGTGGATTCATTCCAGGACTAACACGCCAAACCTCGATCCTCGCTTGCGACTATCAGCAAAATACAGTGGAACTGTTTGTGCAATAAATGTCTCATAAATTGTAATGTGATTCCAAGTAATTGCCACATGTGTTGTTGTACAACTCATTTCTTCAACAATAAAATAACATGAACACAGCTGTTCAAAACTTCATTTTATAATTCTGGGAACATACACAGTGAATTATTGTTCTTGTAACATCAGGTGAATGTTTTTTTGCAACCTAAAAGAAACATTGTGTAATCAATTGCGCTTACTGGACAGTTTTGTGTTTTGGGAACACATCTTTTGGGATGTCCCTACAATGTTCTCACCAGACTGTTCCCACAACCTAATGAAACATTCTGGAACCTTTTGAAGAACAGACTCTGGGAACGTTCTTGCAACGTCAGCCGAATGTTTTATACAAACGTTGAATAATCATCGGCACAACTGGACAGTTTTTTTGTGTCATGACAACTTTTGACGCAACCTAACGAATGTTCGGGGAACTTTCACACAACCAATTTTTCGGTTTGCTGGGAGGATTCCTACTGACTGTATTGAATGAGCACCATACATTGCAGTATATGATTTATGTCCCATAGCTCTTATGTCTGTGGTTTGGAATGCTCAGGTCTTGATGGAAATAAAGTGCTGTGTATGTTTTACCAAGACATGTAATCCCAAAGATGAATGGCTCTATTCTATTTACTCTCAAGGTTAGTTATCCTCACGCAGTCGGTGGGGTACAGATGGAGATGCTAAATGTATCACTGAAGATCATGCTGACCGTCCATGGTACTAGTGTAATTGAAGATCATGGACCACATCTGCATGATGCTAAACTCCCATTAGGATTGAATGGTAAGGAAATGGAATGCCATATGTTTGTGTAGTCATAGCTATCCATGAAACCATGTCAACCTGACAGAATGTTGACTCGCTTCAAATCTTTTCGATCATGTCATGCATATGGAAACTTAGACACAACAAGACAGAGCTGTAGAGACTACTACCAAACCACAGTGTTGTGGTGCATAGCTTTACTGTAAACTGTGCATTACATTTCATTCCTAGCATCAGATTGTCTAAAAAGTTTTCAAACATTCTTCTGGATATGCTTGGACTATCTTTATGTAATGGTAAATTATTTACAGTTGGATGCGCTGAAATCCTATATTCCAGATATATCCATGCAGCATTTCCATACATGAGCTACTTGAATGAGCACAGTCTTTTCCATTGGGATGGTGGGGAATTTGTGTTACTCAGCAAATCGACCCCCCCAATAGCCGGATGTTTAATTCCCCTGTAGCGCTACACTAAATTAACAACCCGGCAGCAGCAATTTGAAATGGGAGTGTAGAGCCTGTCATTGGTCACAAAGGCATCAGGACATCTGTGTGTGTGTGTGTGTGTGTGTGTGTGTGTGTGTGTGTGTGTGTGTGTGTGTGTGTGTGTGTGTGTGTGTGTGTGTGTGTGTGTGTGTGTTTGTTTGTTTGCTCGCTCACATTCTTGTGTGTAAATGGTTGATGGGCTTGGTGGTTCTCTGTGTTGATTGCTTTACATCCGAGTGTGTTTTCTCAAGTGTACTTAGTGTCCAGGGCGTGTCTGGCAGCAGGAGCAGAAATTTCATGTGCTCACTGAGCAGCAACATTATGTTTGACTTCACCTGGTCATCTGCCCCTTGGTAGTATCCTTCTTGTGCTCTAATTTACTTTCTTCTGAAAGGCATTTGTGTAATTATATTATTCAAATGAAGACTACCACAGAATGCATACATATTATCAAACATGGCATAAACTCATGTAACATAGTAGTGTTTCTACAAGTAGGCTAGTTTTCAGGTGAAATCATTCCCCACAAATCCTTCAAAGGGCCTGTTTCAATTCAAATGTTACAAGGGAACCTCGACAAAATCAGAATTTCATTAGATCTGTTTACCAAATCCTTTTCTACGGTGCCAGCCTAAGTAGCCCCTGGCTGCAATACTTTATTAACTTCTGAAAAGTTATATAAATATATATATATATTAAAAATATATATTTTATTATACAGTATATACAGTATATCACAAAAGTGAGTACACAAGAAATTACACTTTGCTACAACGTAAAGTAGTGAGTGTACAGCTTGTATAACTGGCAACAAAAGTGAGTACACCCCTAAGTGAAAATGTCCAAATTGGGCCCAATTAGCCATTTTCCCTCCTCGGTGTCATGTGACTCATTAGTGTTACAAGGTCTCAGGTGTGAATGGGGAGCAGGTGTGTTAAATTTGGTGTCATCGCTCTCACACTCCCTCATACTGACTGACTGGTCACTGGAAGTTCAACATGGCACCTCATGGCAAAGAACTCTCTGAGGATCTGAAAAAAATAATTGTTGCTCTACATAAAGATGGCCTGGGCGATAAGAAGATTGCCAAGACCCTGAAACTGAGCTGCAGCACGGTGGCCAAGACCATACAGCGGTTTAACTGGACAGGTTCCACTCAGAATAGGCCTCGCCATGGTCGACCAAAGAAGTTGAGTGCACGTGCTCAGCGTCATATCCAGAGGTTGTCTTTGGGAAATAGATGTATGAGTGCTGTCAATATTGCTGCAGAGGTTGAAGGGGTGGGGGGTCAGCCTGTCAGTGCTCAGACCATATGCCGTACACTGCATCAAATTGGTCTGCATGACTGTCATCCCAGAAGGAAGCCTCTTCTAATGATGATGCACAAGATAGCCCACAAACAGTTTGCTGAAGACAAGCAGACTAAGGACATGGATTACTGGAACCATGTCCTGTGGTCTGATGAGACCAAGATAAACTTATTTGGTTCAGATGGTGTCAAGCGTGTGTGGCGGCAACCAGGTGAGGAGTACAAAGACAAGTGTGTCTTGCCTACAGTCAAGCATGGTGGTGGGAGTGTCATGGTCTGGGGCTGCATGAGTGCTACCGGCACTGGGGAGCTACAGTTCATTGAGGGAACCATGAATGCCAACATGTACTGTGACATACTGAAGCAGAGCATGATCCCCTCCCTTCGGAGACTGGGCCACAGGGCAGTATTCAACATGATAACGACCCCAAACACACCTCAAAGACGACCACTGCCTTGCTAAAGAAGCTGAGGGTAAAGGTGATGGACTGGCCAAGCATGTCTCCAGACCTAAACCCTATTGAGCATCTGTGGGGCATCCTCAAACGGAAGGTGGAGGAGTGCAAGGTCTCTAACGTCCACCAGCTCCGTGATGTTATCATAGAGGAGTGGAAGAGGACTCCAGTGGCAACCTGTGAAGCTCTGGTGAACTCCATGCCCAAGAGGGTTAAGGCAGTGCTGGAAAATGGTGGCCACACAAAATATTGACACTTTGGGCCCAATTTGGACATGTTCACTTAGGGGTGTACTCACTTTTGTTGCCAGCGGTTTAGACATTAATGGCTGTGTGTTTAGTTATTTTGAGGGGACAACAAATTTACACTGTTATACGAGCTGTACACTCACCACTTTACATTGTAGCAAATTGTAATTTCTTCAGTGTTGTCACATGAAAAGATATACTCAAATATTTAATAAATTGTTTAACTTGGGTCAAATGTTTCAGGTAGCCTTCCACAAGCTTCCCACAATAAGTTGGGTGAATTTTGGCCCATTCCTCCTGTAGGCCTACTTGCTCGCACACACTTTTTCAATTCTTCCCACACATTTTCTATAGGATTGAGGTCAGGGCTTTGATGGCCACTCCAATACCTTGACTTTGTTGTCCTTAAGCCATTTTGACACAACTTTGGAAGTATGCTTGGGATCATTGTCCATTTGGAAGACCCATTTGCAGCCAAGCTTTAACTTCCTGACTGATGTCTTCAGATGTTGCTTCAATATATCCACATAATTTTCCTACCTCATGATGACATCTATTTTGTGAAGTGCACCAGAGATCTTGGCTGATTTCTTTTGATTTTCCCATGATGTCAAGCAAAGAAGCACTGAGTTTGAAGGTAGGCCTTGAAATACATCCACAAGTACACCTCTGATTGACTCAAATGATGTCAATTAGCATATCAGAAGCTTCTAAAGCCATGACATAATTTTCTGGAATTTTCCAAATTGTTTAAAGGCACAGTCAATTTAGTGTATGTAAACTTCTGACCCACTGGAATTGTGATACAGTGAATTATAAGTGAAGTAATCTGTTTTTAAACAATTGTTGAAAAAAGTACATGTGTCATGCACAAAGTAGATGTCCTAACCGACTTGCCAAAACTATAGTTTGTTAATTAACAAGAAATTTGTGGAGTGGTTGAAAAACGAGTTTTAATGACTCCAACCTAAGTGTATGTAAACTTCCGACTTCAACTGTATATATATATACATGTTTTAAAATATATTTTCCTTTATTACTTTCCCCTAACCCTACCACCCCTCCCCTAATCTAATACAATTTTATCTGTCACATACACATGTTTAGAAGATGTTATTGCGGGTGTAGCGAAATGCTTGTGTTCCTAGTTGTCACGACTTCCGCCGAAGTCGGTCCCTCTCCTTGTTCGGGCGGCGGTCGACGTCCCCGGCCTTCTAGCCATCGCCGATCCACTTTTCATTTTCCATTTGTCTTGTCCTTGTTTTACACACCTGGTTTCAATCTCCCAATTACTTGTTCATTATTTAACCCTCTGTTTAACCCTCTGTTTGTTTGTGAGTGATTGTTTATTGTATTGCGGTCCGTATTTGTGGCCTTGGATTTATTGACGTGTATTGTGATTATTGTTGAGTAAAATTGCGTACATGACTCATATCTGCTGTCCTGCGCCTGACTCATCTACACCAGCTATACACAGACGCATTACACTAGTTCCAACAGTGCAGTAGTATCTAACAATAGACACAAATCTAAAAGTAGAAGAATGGAATTAATATATAAATATTAAGATGAACAATGTCGTAGTGGCATTGGCTAAAATACAATAGAATACAGTGTATACTGTACATATGAAATGACTAAAGCAGTATGTAAACATTGTTAAAGTGACTAGTGTTCCACTATTAAAGTGACCAGTGATTCCATGTCTATGTATATAGGGCAGCAGCCTCTAAGTGCGGGGTTGAGTAACCAGGTGGTTGCTGGCTAATGATGGCTATTTAACAGTCTGATGGCCCTAAGATAAAAGCTGTTTTTCGGTATCTCGTCCCAGCTTTGATGGGGTGAACAGGCCGTGGCTCAGTTGGTTGATGTTCTTGATTCTCTTTTTTTGCCTTCCTGCGACATCGGGTGCTGTAGTTGTCCTGGAGGGCAGGCAGTGTGCCCCTGGTGATGTGTTGGGCAGACCGCACCACCCTCTGGAGAGCCCTGCGGTTGCGGGCAGTGTAGTTGCCTTACCAGGCGGTGATACAGCCCGACAGGATCCTCTCAATTGTGCATCTGTAAAAGTTTGTGAGGGTTTTAGGGGCCAAGCCGAATTTCTTCAGCCTCCTGAAGTTGAAGAGGCGCTCTTGCACCTTCTTCACCAAACAGTCTGTGTGGGTGGACCGTTTCAGATTGTCAGTGATGTGTATGCCGAGGAACTTGAAGCTTTTGACCAACTCCACTGCGGTCCCGTCGATGTGGATAGGGGCGTCCTCACTCTGCTGTTTCCTGATGTCCACGATCAGCTCCTTCCTTTTGTTGATGTTGAGGGAGAGGTTATTTTACTGGCACCACTCCACCAGAGCCCTCACCTCCTCCCTGTAGGCTGTCTCGTCATTGTTGGTATTCAGGATACTGCTGTGTCGTCTGCAAACTTGATGATTGAGTTGGAGGCGTACATGACCACGCAGACATGGGTGAACAGAGTGTATATGAGGATGCTGAGCAAGCACCCTTGTGGGGCCCCTGTGTTGAGGATCAGAGAAGTAGAGGTGTTGTTTTCTACCTTCACTACCTGGGGGCGGCCCGTCAGGAAGTCCAGGATCCAGTTGCACAGGACGGGGTTCAGACCCAGGGCCTCGAGCTTAATGATGAGCTTGGAGGGTACTACTGTATGGTGTTGAAGGCTGAGCTGTAGTCAATGAACTGTATTCTTACATAGGTATTCCTCTTGTCCAGATGAGATAGGGCAGTGTGATTGCATAGTCTGTGGATCTATTGGAGTGGTATGCAAACTGAAGTGTGTCTAAGGTGTCAGTTAAGGTAGAGGTGATATGATCCTTGACTAGTCTCTCAAAGCACTTCATGATGACAGAAGTGAATTGCTACGGGGCAATAGACAGTTCAGTTACTTTTGCTTTCTTGGGTACAGGAACAATGGTGACCACCTTGAAGGAAGTGGGGACAGCAGACTGGGATAGGGAGAGATTGAATATGTCTGTAAACACTCCAGACAGCTGGTCTGCGCATGCTCTGAGGATGCGGCTAGGGATGCCATCTGTGCCAGCAGCCTTGTGAGGGTTAACACGCTTAAATCTCTTCCTCATATCAGCCACTGAAAATGAGAGCCCACAGTCCTTGGGAGCGCGCCGCGTCTGTGGTACTGTGTTATCCTCAAAGTGGGCAAAGAAGGGGTTTAGCTTGTCTGGGAGCAAGACGTTGGTGTCCGCGACGTGGCTGGTGTTCCCTTTGTAGTCCGTTGAATTGCGACTCCACTTTGTCTCTGTACTGACATTATGCCGGTTTGATTGCCTTACTGAGGGAATAACTACACTGTTTGTATTTGACCATATTCCCAGTCACCTTGCCATGGTTAAATGCGATGGTTCGCGCTTTCACTTTTGAGCGAATGCTGCCATCTATCCCCGGTTTCTGGTTTGGGTAGGTTTTAATAGTCACAGTGCGAACAACATCCCCTATACACTTCCTGATGAACTCAGTCACCGTGTCCGTGTATACGTCAATGTTATTCTCACAGAACATATCCCAGTCCACGTGATCAAAACAATCTTGAAGCGTGGATTCCAATTGGTGAGACCAGTGTTGTATAGACCTTAGCACGGGTACTTCCTGTTTGAGTTTCCGCCTTATAGGAAGGGAGGAGCAAAATTGAGTCAAGATTTGATTTAACGAAGGGAGGGTGGGGGAGGGCCTTGTATGCATCCCGGAAGGGGGAGTAACAGTGGTTGAGCATTTTAATTGGAGTAAACTAATGGACAACAACACTTAGGCTTCTACTTCCAGCTTATACATAACATACATTTTACGGACACAGTATATTTTACAATAGTCATCTTTTATTTGTTTTTCGTCCCATCCTTCAGCTACCCTCAACCCCTCCCATCTATCTCTGAAGACCATCCCGTTTTGATTTCTAATGATGGAATATTTAGTTATAACTCTGACCCATAACACATCTATCTACCTCATATGTTTTATCAATGAAACAGGATACTGGAAAACTATATTAATGGATTGGTTCACCACATGGCTTTCACCCAAAGAGCCCAAATACCTCTAGGCTTGCAATTTTAGGACAGCCAAACTCACTGTTTGCAACTCACTGTTATGCAGCCTATGCATTTTACTATGATGCAATTAGCTCATTACTTGATTGCATATTCTATAGAGCACATACTGAGGCTGTAGCTGAATTATATGAATTAATTCACTCCCATTGCTTATTGAAAATGACAACTTTGGATAATTGTAATTGCAATCAATCAACTCATATGAATTGAGTGACTCCCTAGTTGATTGTGTTGAAAACAATGCATACTTGACTTTGTAACATTAGCTTGGTTTCTTATTCCAAATACTTCATTCTTCTTTGTAGTGCATTTGTATATTCATGTGTACTTTGTATTGCTCATGTCAAGGATACACATTTAGTCAGTGTTGCTTTTAGAATTGCTCCACAGCCCATGATATTGAATTAATTATAAGTCAATATGTCAGAGGCCCAGTTTAATAAAGTAGCAGGTCACGACTCTAAGGCTTTACCTCTTCATTGGCTATCCACAAGCCATGGCCTTGACTTTGATTTATAATCACTGACCTCTCCCAGGGTGCACAGTAGAACATTTGCTAATCCTACAATGTCATTTGTCCATATACACACACACACATCGGTTCATACGTGTTGTCTTATCATTGTCCTTCTCCACCCTCGGTAGTAGTGTGTGAGGCTGATACACATACTTGTTTTCCCCTGAGGTTTGTTGTACTGGTAGTAAATTATTGGGATGCATCGTGCAGACTTGCATCTTTCATGTGCTGTACATCACAACGCTTACAAATAAAATTGTCAGAGACTCCGGTCACACAAGTCATAGACTTTTCTCTGCTACCTCACGGCAAACGGTACCGGAGCGCCTAGTCTAGGACCAGAAGGCTCCTTAACAGCTTCTACACCCAAGCCATAGGACTGCTGAACAATTAATCAAATGGCCACCGGATTACTGCGTTGACCCCCCACCCCCCCACCCCCTCCATTTATATTGTACACTGCTGCTACTCGCTGTTTGTTATCTATGCATAGTAACTTCACCCCTACCTACACGTACAAATGACCTCAATTAACCTGTACCCCACACACTGACTCAGTACCGGTACCCCCTGTATATTGCCATGTTATTGTGTTACTTTTAAATTGGAAGTTTTTGCATTTTTTACTTTAGTTTGTTTGGTAAATATTTTCTTAACTCTTCTTGAACTGTTGGTTAAGGGCATGTAAGTAAGCATTTCACGGTAAGGTCTTGTATTACGCACATGTGACGAATAAAGTTTGATTTGATTTGAAACCAGCGGACCCGCAGGCTTTGGCTAATTTGTCACAAATCACCACATCAGAATTTACGAAGAAAGATTGTACTATATAAGGCGTTCTTGGAAACTGCTTTGGATCATTTCAGTTACTGTCAATAAGTAATTAGCACATATTTCAAGGTCATATAACCTGCAGTAAAATAACCTAATATGACCCGATATGACAACGTTAGAGATGCGCATTAGGCCTAAAACCTATCAAGTCAAGATGAACCTTTTCCATGCTCTGGGTCCGTTTTTGTGAAAGCATTTTGACAAAGTATGAAACTGCTGGTCATTGCTGCGAGGCATCAATATTGTCAAAAATACTATATTGGCATCGATATCCCCCTTTTAACCCAAAAGAGTCACCCTAAAACCTTTAAAGTGCTATTTGATTCAAAGTTCACAAACATTTGAAACTGATCTAAAGGCATCCATTACCTTTTTTTAAGATGGTTTGACTTCATCTTTTTCAGACAAAACTCCCTTAAGGCTTGGCATTTGAGATTCATAAAGGATGTTGCTGCCTGTAGCCATGCCAAGTATTGTGATGATTCTCAGATGTTGGTATATGGAAAAAGGAACCATTTGTGTTAAAAGTGAGACGTGAACAGTGTCTCAAGCTGTTTACATTTCACAGTCTGTGTGATGCAAAATCCCAATACTACGGTGGTGTATTTGTTGTGGGAAGGTAACAAGTGATGTTGAAAATCCCTCCTGTAATTTCCATGGATGCTGTGTGGCACACAATGTCAAGTTAACACCGTGCCAGTGTTTCAGTGGAATCAAGTGTTTACAACTGTATATGTTTTACATGTTATTTTCAGAAGGGAATACAAGACCAAAACAATTCTAAAATCCTATAAACACATGTTTTATATACCTCGGTTCAAGAGAAGAACAGGTGCAAAGTTTGCACCAGAGAAATGCAGGGAATCAGGCCCTACGGCTCTTAACATTTAATTAGAGCCTCTTCAATGATAAAGCCACGCTCATGAATAATCCATTGCTCTTCCCGTCTCATCTGCTATAGAATAAGATAGCACGCGCTGCCATCAGGGAGAGCATCACTTTTGTTTCTTATATTTTGTAGGCGATGCATATCACCCTCTGCTATCCACCCTCTAATACAATCTGTCTGTTTGTAACGGATTAGTTTCCCCACAGAAGTCTCAAGAGACCAATACGTTAGCATACAGCTTCTTGTCACCACAAATCAGGAGGACAGGTTGGAACCTGTGCACTCAAGCGGATTCTGCATGGCCTTTTTAAAAAAAAAATCATTTCAAATCATTTCCTCCGTTTTTTTTTTCTTCTTCCTGTCCCCGATGAAGAATCTAAAAGTTGAGGGGCCTACATGCCACATTTGAGAGCTTTCATCAGATAGTCCTGTACTTATGCTGACCCCATCACACCACGTGTGTAATGGACTGTCTGTTGTCCGCTCTTTTTTTCCTCCCATGTCTCATCTCAACACTAATATTTCATGATGTGTAATGTTTTTTTTCTTCTCAATTTGTTATCCACTGAAGTTTTTTAATTATACCAAACGATTTGTCTTTGAAACTCTAAATCTGTCTCTGAGAGTGGTTATTATTATTATACCTCATAGACAGCCTCATTACCTGAGTCCATTGCGTTAATGTGTGTTGTCTTGAATAATTTGGCGTTGGCAACTGCTGCTGAACACGCAGGTTAAAAGATACTGAGTCATATGTGACAAGTATAAGTTAAAAGTTGTGGGTTGCTATGGCAGTGGTAGAAATAACTCCGGTGGTAAACGACTCAAACTAAATATATTCTAGAAAGTTAAGTTGAACTGACGTAGGTGGATTGAACAGGTTCTAGCTTGTTCTCTGATGATTCATGAAGATAATCATGATGAGGACCATGGGGTAGCAGAGGTTCTAGACCTTGACTATACTCAATGTAGCTACTATGATAACAACCCAGTCTGAACCCTAAACAGATCATATATTTTCATGCTTTAATGTATGCCACTCTAAAGTAAAAAGATAGCTGAACTGGGTCATGTTTATAGTGTTCCTATATAAAAAAAAAGTACTTCGTAACGATTTATGCTTTGTTACATTTAAAAAAAATAGTCGCTATTTGCAAACAACACTCCTGCCTTCAGAGCCAAACTGTAAACTTAGTTTGTGTAATGGAGCAGAATGGTGCACCAATAAACTTAGAGATCAATAACTGCACGGCCATCACATATTCTGAAGATGGACATTTACCCTGCATATGATTAGTAGCTTTAGTATATATATCAAATAATATAAACTGCTATATGAAAACAACAATTGACCATGAAAGAGATTTGCTTCTCTCATGTGCCTTTGAATAAAGAATGTCAGAGTACATTTCTGTGTTTTCACTCCAGGGATACCCGCGTTAATTATTCAGTGAATACATAACTATGGACACCTACTTCTTCCGCTCACTGAGTGTGTGTGCAATGGCGTACCGACACCCCGCAGGCCCACACAGTGGGGGGCCCATGGCTGACATCGATGTTCATTTACAAAATCATTTTGACAGTAACCATCCAAAAGTCATTCGTAAACCTTTTTTAATTTCCATATGTACTGGGAAGCTAAGTATTTGTTTGTTGGGCTTCAAGAACGAGACTAAGTGCCTCAGGCCTTGAAAAATAAATAATTGAACTGATATTGGTAAACAAATGTTGTGTTCAAGACTACGACGACGCCACTCGCCAGTGCAATGAGTGGAACTTACTCAGGTGTTCAAAAAAACATATCAGACCGAGAGCCTAATGCTTCTTAAGTAGTTCTTTGTGAGTCGTTCAGAGGACACTGGACGCAGTGGCTGAGGAGTACGGTTGATCCGAGTGTTCTGACCTCACAAGGCTGTCAAGCACCCAAGCTAGGTGGCCAAAGATGGCTAGCTTGCTAGCTACTTTCAGACACAAATGAGAGAACACCTCACTCTGACCATTTTACTCGCCCTAGCAGAGCTGGTTAGGCAGTTTTCATGTTATTTATAGCGTTTGTGACTAACTGTGCTGATCGTAACAATTGAATGACGTTTTTTTTTTTGCAGACGTTTACTGACACCGGTCATATTCAACAGGTGTTGCTCGTTAGTAAATGAATCAGTTATTCTGTGCATTGGCACACTCAGACGAGAGTGCTCTGAAATCAGAGTAGATCGCCTCAGTGAATTTACGAACGCACCCTTAAAAATGATTTCTCCAAGAAGAGACAGTTACAGGGATGGTTAAAAACAGCTTGATTGCCATAGCAACATTAGGGAAACTGGGCAGAAGGAAGTGGTGCTCCAAATACTAATTCTCCTTAATTGCCGTCCTCAACACGTTACGGAAAGAGATTAACTGTATAGGAAGCTATGGGGCAGACCGTCTGGATACTGAACAGCCAATGAATTAGCAGATGCAAAACAGATTATCATCTTTAGTAGACAACAGCTCTTGAGGGCTCAAACAAAAAAAGCGGTTTGAGGTTTTGTTCATAATGATGAATCTGCATTTGAGTTGTGTGATTGCAATATCAACAGTGCTTTGTCTCTGGTAAATCTTGGCATACATCATTCAAGATTAAGTTCAAATTGTGTGCAGTGCATTGGACACACAGTACACAATGTCTCAGGAAAGACTGGGTTGTCTGGGTTGTCAACACTCAGTATAGAAAACAGTCAGGACTGCAACCTGGACCCACAGGCCGTGGTGAAAACATTTGCACACAAAAAATGCAAGGCGACACGGTCACATACCGTAGCTACTATAGGCCTTTACATAGAATAAAGAGATTGATATTAATAGACTGGTTTTACGCACAACAACTCTCTATTCGAGCTGGGAGAGAGCGCCAGGACAGCTCATGTCATGCAGGTTCAGGTAGGCTAAACAGGACAGGTGTGTGTGTGTGTGTGTGTGTGTGTGTGTGTGTGTGTCTATACAGTGCATTCGGAAAGTATTCAAACCCCTTCCCTTTTTCCACATTTTGTCACGTTACAGCCTTATTCTATAATTCATAAAATAGTTTTTTCCTCATGTTTTTTTAATCACAAAACCCCCTAATAATAAAGCAAATAATAGATTTTTGGAAATATATTTTATTTAAATCCCTGAAATATCACATTTACATGACTATTCATATCCTTTACTCAGTACAGTGTTGAAGTACCTTTGGCAGCGATTACAGCCTCGAGTCTTCTTGTGTATGACGCTACAAGCTTGGCACACCTGTATGAGGGGAGTTTCTCCTATTCTTCTCTGCAGATCCTCTCAAGCTCTGTCAGGTTGGATGAGTCGTCGCAGAACTCCACGTGCGTTACCACCATGCTTCACCGTAGGGATGGTGCTAGGTTTCCTCTACAGAAATGTTTTGGTACACTTCCCCAGATCAATTCCTTCGACCTCATGGCTTGGTTTTTTCTCTGACATGCATTGTCAACTGTGGGACTTTTATATAGACAGGTGTGTGCCTTTCCAAATCATGTCCAATCAATTAAATTTACCATAGGTGGATTCCAATCAAGTTGTAGAAACATCTCAAGGATGCTTAATGGAAACAGGATGCACATGAGCTACATTTTGAGTCTCATTAGAAAGGGTCTGACTACTAATGTAAATAAGGTATTTCTGTTTAATATTTTGATACATTTGCAAAAATATCTAAAACCCTATTTCCGCTGCGTCATTATGGGGTATTGTTTCTAGATTTCCGAGGAAAATGTTTAATTTAATCAATTTTAGAATAAGGCTTGACAAAAATGGAAAAAGTCAAGACCCTTTGCTATGAGACTCTAAATTGAGTTCAGGTGCTTCCTTTTTCCATTGATCATCCTTGAGTCCACCTGTGGGAAATTCAAATTATTGGACATGATTTGGAAAGGCACACGCCTGATTGGACATGATTTGGAAAGGCACACACCTGTCTAAATAGTGGCCCACAGTTGACAGTGCATGTCAGAGCAAAAACCAAGCCATGATGTGGGATGAATTGTATGTAGAGCGCCAATTCAGGATTGTGTCGAGGCACAGATCTGGGGAAGGGTACCAAAAAATGTCTGCAGCATTGTAGGTCCCCAATAACACAGTGGCCTCCATCAGGAGACTTGTCAGGATCGAGGGAAAGATGAACAGAACAAAGTACAGAGAGATCCTTGATGAAAACCTTCTCCAGAGTACTCAGGACTTCAGACTGGGGCAAAGGTTCTCCTTCCAACAGGACAACAAACCTAAGCACACAGCCAAGACAACGCTGGAGTGGCTTCGGGAAAAGTCTCTGAATGTCCTTGAGTGGTCCAGCCAGAGCCTGGATTTGAACCGGATCGAACATCTCTGGAGAGACCTGAAAATAGCTGTTCTGCAACGCTCCCCATCCAACCTGACAGAGCTTTTACAATCTATTTCAATTTGCAACTTTAATTACTGAACAAGTAATTACTGCGACACCATATATAGCTTTGTAAAACGTTAGGCTTAACATGAAAAAAATATGACCAAACTGGCCTACCAATAAACATTTATCCATTAGATAAAGCAAAGCTATAGGCCATATGCCCAGGCACCACAGAAAGCCTATCATCAATTCAATAGGCAGCTGGACATTTCAGCACCATGGACAGCGATCGGTAGTCTATATTTTGTGAGTGACTGTCTTGCAGACGCATTCGATTTTATTGCGGGGGTCCAGAGAAACTGGAATTTGTGTGAGTGTGTGTGTGTGTGTGTGTGTGTGTGTAAGATAAGTGCATTGGAGTTGCCAATATTTTGTATATACTGTACCATATGGCAACTGTATGTGTGAGTTGAATGTCACAGTACAGCAGGTGCGTTAATTTTTTTGGAACAAGAGGGTACTTGAAGTAAGCATATTGAGGGTTTTCGTGGCACCCTGTTGTATACGAGTACGTAATACATGACAATTGAGAGGCTTTTGACAATTACAGTGTAGCGTGTTGGTTTTAAGATCCCAGCTCTTCAAGGAAATAGACACATCATATTACATGCTACATGGTCACTTGTGTTATTTCAAGTATATAGAGGCCTCCTATACAAACTCCCCGGCACTCCGAATGATTAGCTATTGCATAACCTGTAGCCATGCCAAAGGGTTAAAGCCCAGTTTTAATCTAGTTCATGCATTAATGGGTTTCAGTAGATTTCTTGGGCTGCAATCCAAGAGGACCATTTAAGAGAGTTATTGGAGACACATTAACTTGTCAACGTAACCATTCCTTCCCCTGAAAGCCTGAAGTAACATGTTATTAAGAGGAGAGGTGTACCAGAGCCTCCACTGACAGTGGAGATAGTTGGATGTCTGGAATAAATAGGATAGAATGTGGATTATTCATTTGTTTACAGGGTTTTTTCTGCCACACTTTTTTCTTTCTTGTTTTGAAGATATTTTGGTCCTTTTTTTATCTCACTGTCTTCTTTGTCAACAATTTTTTTGTTGTTGCGCTTTCAGTAAGGCTCTGGCTGTGTGTGTGGGTTTCCGTACGGTGTCAGTTTGTGTTAATGATAGAGACAACATGCTCTACAGAGTAATCAATGATGCATCCTCCAAACCTAGGAGGATTCAGATCATTCCCCAGTTGTCTCCGTTGTTTATTGATCAGTCTCAAATCGCGGCTCAGCTTGACATCCATTACAGTTAATTAGTGATCACAAAGTGTTGTGTTATGACATTGGCATGTTATGATGATGTCATGAAGTCTCAAAATGGCAAATAGTTTTGTATTCAAACTTTCTGCACATTGAGCAGTCTGTACTTTGTAACTATACAGCCAGTGATGGGAGATACGTTCTACGTGAGATGTTTATGGAGACGAGCAACGCTGCAGCAACCTCATTGGGACCTGATCATTCACTGCCCGTTATAATGTCAGGCTTCCTCTGTTCATCTTCATGCTTTGAATACCATTGCATTTTACATGTGCATGATAGGCTTTTATGAAACATCACATTTCTCTTTATTAACCAAATCGTACTTCTCTAAACCATATGTGGAAGATAACACCATTCAGGATCACAGCGTTCAGTGCAGCTCTGAAAAGACATGATGTTTTATTGTCTGAATGTCTGTGTTGTGGACCAAAGTATGACGCCTTAAAGTGGGAAATGATGATGTAGATAATAGAGGCTATAGTGGGAGTTCCCCCATAATAGATGTTTCCAGATGATCGTTATCTCCCACACGTCTGTGCTAAACACGGCATTGTTTGCTTACTGTATGCTTTTAAACGTACGCTGGAACACATCTCGGGTGTCTTTAAACATTGAAGCCTTTGAAGTCACTGCGGAGGAGTTTGATGGTTTTAGTTCCCCTCGCAATGCACTTTCATGGAGACTGCAGTAAACTGTCATCGCAAGGCAAAAGGATCTAAACTGAAAGTGTCACAAAGTGCAGCTCGTGAGTTCAGTTAGGAAATGGATGCCATGAACTTCTCCTAAATAAGGGGGCTGTTTATCAGAAGGGCTACTTTAAAAAAAACAAAAACACGAGTCTTCCTTTTGGGGAACTGGACAGAATCTGGTAGAGTCTTCCGTAATGTAACTTGCAATCTTCTAGTCAGTATCTCATGCCTCCTACCCCCATCCCACCAACCTCTCCATCCTCTTTGATACAATGTCCCTGGATGGATGAGGGCTGTGGAGGATGTCAGACCAAGTGAGGGATTTGACAGAGAACCCAGAATCCATCTCTCAGGAGAAGTTATATTGGCAGGCCCACACCACCCACAGCATCCATGTTAACTTGAAGCTATACAGTATTATGATTGGATAGGGACTGATACCATAAAATAACATGTGTCCATGTAATTATTAAGCCATGAGGGATCATGGAAATATTTAAATTCTTCTGATCATTCTGTAACACTGTTGCTTGTCTCCCTGCATTTTTATGTTCCTTTTGTCATACTATGATGTCTAAGAAGTAAATGACTGATATGCGGAAATTGTTTTAACAGCATGTAAGTTACACTCATTTTATCTACACTGTATCACGTTTCAGGTAAGACCCAGATGCAAACAGTGTCGAAGTAACAAGAGTTTATTACTAGAACAGGGGGCAGGCAAAACGACAGGTCAAGGGCAGGCAGAGGTCAGTAATCCAGATAGAGTACAAAAGGTCCAGAATGGCAGGCAGTCTCAGGGTCAGAGCAGGCAGGGGTCAATAATCCAGTGTGGTGTGGCAAGGTACATAACGGCAGGCAGGCAGGCTTAGCGTCAGGGCAGGCAGAATGGTCAAAACCAGGAAAAACTAGAAAACAGGAACTAGAATAGACAGGCACAAGGGGAAAAATGCTGGTAGGCTTCCCGAAACAAAACGAACTGGCTACAGACAAATGGAGAACACGGGTATAAATACACTGGGGATAATGGGGAAGATTGGTGACACCTGGAAGGGGGTGGAGATAAGCACAAAAAGGGGTGAAACAGATCAGGGTGTGACACACTGAGGCATAGCAGAACTGCCTTTGAAACATTCAAGAAAGAAGTAGGCCATGGATCATCTATGTTTGACAGGACAGCACTGTGCTTGCCCTCTTACAGAAACCTAACAAAACATCCCATTTACAGGACGATTAGCCACAATCTATATTCTTCCTACTTCATTCTGTACTTCCTTCTGTTCCCTAAGTGCATTAACTCTATTTAGCCGTCTTAAGAAAACACATTATAACGTCAAACAAACATTGAATTCATTATCAAGTTGTGAATATTACAAGGACGATGCTCCAAATCCATTATGGACCACTTTAGTGTGGGCTGAGGCAAGCTAATTAATAAATGAATGAAACATTCAACATTTCTCACCATTAATGTAAAGGCTAATGTGCTTGTGTTAAGAGCTTGCTGTTCTGTCCAAGCTTTTTAGTAAAATAGCAGTGGGTATTGCAATTCAAACAATCCTGTGTTGCTGTGGTTCACTTTAATTGGGATTGATGCAATGCCAAACCAAGGAGGACATTACAGATACACCTGTATACCAGATATGACAAGATTTACTGAGGGGCAATCTTGCATTTCCTCAAAATATTCATTTTGTCCACAGATGATCAGTCAATGGGTATTTGACACGAACCGAAGGCATTTGGAGAAAATATGACATTAGTCATGTTGTTAGCGTTCCCATTGACATTGGCTGAAGGTTTTTGTCTGTTCACAGTCTGTATCATAGTTTTCATTGTTATGGACAGGTTTTTTTAAGTACACTATATGATTCCATATATTTTAGTAGTACACAGAATTTCATATACATTTATTAAGCATTTTTTTTCCCCCAGGGGCCTGAGCATTCATCAGATTCATCATGAGGTAGTTGCCTGAACTCCCAACATATGTTACCAAATCAAATGTTAAGGTCCATAACAGTAGTTAGTTAACCAGCTTAGCTCTTCTCTTGACTGCTGTTGAACATAATCATCAGTGGCGAAAGTACATAGTATATTTTCATAGTCTCTTGCTTGAGAAATACCCGAGGCACCCTCTAATCTCAATGCAGCATGTGGTTCAAAGTAGGGATTTAATGCTTACAGGTCGAAATTAAATTAACTCTGCCAAGGGCTCCAACCAGGAATCAAAGACCCACAAAATACTGTATGTGTCCCCTTGTATGTTTTCAGTTTCCATTCTGTTTCATGTCAAGTCGTCTGATGTGTTGTCCATCCCAGCAACAGTCAGGGGAAGAAGTGGGAGGTCGGAGTTCTTCCCCTCCGCGGCAAGGCCAATCAGTAGCTCCTCTGTTCATACCGGTTATATTCTGATAGGAATTCAATACCTCTGAACGTTTATCAGTCAACTTCAAACACCCCATCTGTTCTTAGTTTTAGAAATTGGCTATTTTGTTAAGGGACTCCTACTAGTTACTTGTCTGATTCAGTGGACACTTATAAGATTTGTTGTGTAACCCCTGTTGCTATGGTTGCTCCTGTGTAAAGCCTCTGGTACCATGTGTGTTTATGTTCTGATTTGCTCCCTGGTCACATCCGGTGGGGTTTCATGTTAGTGGCCACGGTGTGTGGAGGCACTTGAACATATCTGAATCCGACCAAGATTGTATTTAGCATGACCATAGCCAGAAGTTGATGAGCAACCACAGGTCCATATTCAATCCATTTTACTTGCAGCAGCTATGACTTAGAGGACATTGGAAATAAAGTACATTGCTCTGGTTCTGAGGGAAGGCCTTGTCGGGAAATAGACGAGCTGTCAAAAAAGCACTGTGTTCTTATTTATTTTTGTGTATGTTTTCAGGCACCCAGCTGCGTTACCTAGGAGATGAAAAGGGGCGAAAGTAGGCAGAATACACTAGAAACTGGAATAACCAAGTGAATGTTTGCAAAGACAACAACAACAAAAAGAACACTATCACTTGACTTTTCTTACTAGCACTGACTTGGCTGATAGCTACCTATTGAGGGAAAATGTGCTTACTATGACTATGATTTGCGGTTGTCTCATTTCTACCTGAGATGAATGAACGAAGAGCGTCTGCTTAACGACCTACACGTAAATGTGGAATGTACTCTTTCTGAGTTAAATGGTCCGTATGCTTATCCGATAACAAAACATACACTGCACAGAGATGCTTTTTTGTCTTGTAAGTCAGTGAAACAGAGCCTTGAATACATGCTTCTCATTCTGTAACCCGAAGGTAAATGTTAATCAGACAAAGCTTATCACGGTCACACATTTAAATGACAAAATGTGTTTTTCCGCATAAAATTATCATTCTTAATACCTTCATATTCACAGACCCACTCGCCCTGCTGACCCTCACAAAAGAGTAGAAATGTCCTCTGAATTTTAACGAACCAATAGTAAGATCTTGTTGCGAGAGGGTCAAAAGGCTTCTATTTTCATTTACCAATGGAGTCAGTCTGAAATGGATGCATACTGGCCAGCAAGTCATGATTGACAAACTAACTTGAAAATAGTTGGTTCTAAAACACTAGTGCTATCAAATGTATTCGATGTCATTCATGGACCAACACTAACTTTGTCTTGTTTTGCCAACCTATTAAGTATTTATCAAGTTCTATTATTAATTTTGAATGAAATGTGTCATCTGTGTGATAAAACTTGCGTGGCGTATTTATTGATTAAACAGTTGGGAAGTATACAGAAAACAACCTTTGAAGTAAATAAGACATTTTTAATGCACATACGTTTTCAGGATGCCTGTCATTTTGAGTGGGTTGCATTGATATGCCATCTTCGTGTAACTATCTCAATATTTTCATCTGTAATGCTCCGGGAGCTGTGGTTAAGTTGTTTCTGTAGAGAAATCCCATGTTGAGCTGCAGTGAATGACAACTTATTTTGGCAAAAGTGACCTAGAAGAAAATGAGTGTATGGTGATGAGGAAAGGGATAGAAACAGGGTTTTTAAGAGCTATTCTCTTGCTATTCTCTTGCTGAACTAATAAAAGATGCCCAACGAAAGTTCCGTGCAGGAGCCAGCAGCAAATTTCAATGACTAATAACGTAAATTCACTGCCTAATTGGCAGCACACCATCTGTTTCTAAGAAAATAATGAGTCAGATTTTTTGCCATTCAGAGAAAAATATGATCTACTTATTTTTGACAGTGCAAGCTCATTTTTTTTATTTGCTAACTTTTAAGATCTGTCTTAAGCACTCTCTA
>NC_088416.1:25458665-25500815 GCF_034236695.1 Oncorhynchus nerka | reverse complement strand
GAAAGATGAAGTCACTTGTCAACATCATTTCTTTCAGAAGCTTTCATCAGCTGTAGTTTAAGTTCTCTTTTGTTTGCTCACCCCGTGGCCTAAAATAAATCTGTGTTTGAGAATAGCAAAGACTCCTGCTTTTAATATTATTCCCATTTAAAATCTGCAACTTCAGGACATCTAAATAGTTTATTAGAATAGTTTGGAAAACAGTCTTCAATCTTTAACTGGACTTCATGCTTTATGATATTTCAAGTTAGTTTTCAACCTCACGTGCAAGCATCATTTCTGTCTTATAATTTCTTGCTCAACTGTAAGGTTTGTTTAAATTTCTCATTTGATCTTTATATCGTGCTGTTGTTTCTATCTCTCTCATTATTTACCTTAGGCCTCCTCTGTTTTGGGAGTTATTTAAAAGCAACTTAAACTTTGAGATCATGAAATAGCACGACAGGAGAAATCCAGCATGCATTAAACTGAAAGTGGCTTAATAGACCAAGTCATATTAATATCAAATGAAAATGTGGGCTTCTATAACAATAAGACGCCCGAGTGTCGTCTATATAAATAGACTTTGGCTACTGGCCCAGATCATCCGACATTCGAGAATATATATATATATATATATTCTGACTGGATATTTTGTGCTGCTTTGGTGACACCTCGTCACACCGACAGCATCGTTGCGTTTTAGTACAATGGAAGTACATTCCTTTCCAATGGACCGCTGCGTTTGCCTTGCAGCATTGCGTTGTAGAGGCAGTTAAGGTGTGTTCTGTGTGGTGCATACGTTGGATTTATCGAACCTATGCAACAAACTGTATGCGTAGATGGAGTAACAGAAATGGTAGCAGAAGGTGAATGTTTAACCTTTGTGGCACACATATCCAGATGCTGCAGCGTACCATTTTGCACAATGAAGCCGTTGGTGTGATCGAGGCGTTAGCTCTGTCTACAGTGTTCTCTTGCTTAGTGTAAATATCACATATTGATTGAAATAGGCTTTAGCAAATAGGAATATAGGCAATTTACTCAGAATGTCAATTGTTTGATTGTGATATTTTTACTTGTCCATTCGGACAACTAAAATCTATATTCTGGTTGTCCGACATTCATTTTTTATATGCCACAAACATATTATTTGCCACAGACAAGCCTTAATTTCGAGAACTGTGAGCAACATATATTTACTTTCCCCACAGTAACACATTTGTTTATTTTCCTCATCCGTCTTGTCAGCATGGAATACTCCCTCACCTTAGGGGCCTGCTCTGGGCTGTGCTGGAGCAGTGTGTGAAGGACTTGCATGTTGTTGGGGTTCCTGGCATTGGACAGCTCGTTGAAGATCACCAGCTTCACCATGGTTCCCAGGTTGTCTTTGTGTGCATTCAGTAGCTCCCTGGTTAACAAAGGCCAGACAGCACAGTTAAGTGTATGAATAAAGCGCTCTGCACCAAGGCTTTTGAAATATAAATGGTCCCCTATAGGATGTTCAAACTAACAACATTGAACACATCAAGTATGTTGATATGCAACAACTTGTTAGGGTTGAGGTTTGGATTGAACCAGGATGAGGACATGAAGCTTGGGTTAGGGTTTGTGGTTGAGGCCCCTGGGTACTTGGTTGAACATCTATAAACCATGTGTAGGGGACTATCCAAACTAAACAATCATATGGCCATAAGAGAGGACCTGCAGACCTGACACAGAGCATGTAGTGATTGAGGATGACTTTAGGTTTCAGGCGGATCTTGATGAGGTTGGAGATCACCTCCATGTCGTCCGCTCCATGGGAGTTGCAGTTCATACAGAGAGACATGAGAAGGTCCTGAGCTGGACGGGTCAGCTGCAGAGACAAAAGGCTTCATTATACATAACAGAACACTAGTTCACTGTCAGATTTCATTTCATGCAAACAGATGCATTTACATGCTGGATTGGAGGCTGGAAGGAGATGGCTCTAATGTTCACTTTAGACCACGATTGCCAATGAAATTATGATTCCTGTTAACTACTGATGGTGATGTGGGTAGCTGAGTGTTACTCATCCTCTCACCTTTGGATTCTGCAGCCACATCTCCAGCCTCTGCACAGCCATAAGCCGCACCTCCTTGTAGCCACAGGTGGCAGTGAGTAGACGCAGCAGGTTACGGGACACATTGTCCATGGGCTGCCTGCGGTTCAACTGGTCCTTCAGGACATCTAGAATATAGTCCTCCACACTCTCAGACAGCTCCTCGTACCTACGATGAGATGAAGAGTGAATGAACACAAACTGTCCAATAAACTGATCGGTCTAAGTAGAAGCAGACATACAATACAGACAGGCAATCAATATGTTACTGCTACTGTATATGTAGTAGCCTTTGCCCAAATACCTTGGCATAACTTGTCCATCATCTTCAGGGCTAAGTTTCTCCTCAGCAATCAGCAATTCGGTCTGGCTGTCATCCTCATCTGGGGTGGAGGGGTGAGGACTGCTCCCTGGAAAGTTGACATTTTAGTCATTTAGCAGACGCTCATAGCCAGAGCGACTCAGAAGAGCAATTAAGGTTAAGTGCCTTGCTCAAGGGCACAGACAGACTTTTCACCTAGTTAGCTTGGGGATTCGAACCAGCAACCTTTTGGTTACTGTCCCAACGCTCTTAACCGCTAGGCTACCGCCAAATGACGTAGAAATGATTAAGAGTCAAATCCAATGTCCCTGGATTCACACCTGAACAAACCGGTAGGTACATACTTACAGTACTATACCTGCACTGATATCTCCACCGGAGCGGCCAGTGTCAGTCTGCAACTGCAGCAGCATACTCTTTGGGGGCATTTTGGTACTGAAGGCAGTCTGGATATTGTCCACAAAATTCTTACAATGGGAACTGTCTACCCAAATTCGCTCCCCCAAAGAGTCCTCAATGTACACCTGAAAAGAACAAGAACATGTTAAAGAGCGCACAACAGTGGTAACAATGCAGCTAGATTACAAACAGAACTCCAATAGGAATGATTAGTGGTTCTCACTTTGACAAAGATCTCTGGCCAGTTCTCATCCTCCTCATAGGCTGACATCAGCAGGTTGCAGGCTAGCACAGACACCAGACTGTTGCCCTTTGCTTTGAAGTTGATGGAGGCATCCCGGCGAAGGAGACTGCACAAGGCCTGTCCACGCACAGATAGAAAAAGTAATGAACCAATCTGTATAACAACTGTATGGAGCTGATTGTAAAATGTTGGGTTTCAAATCTCACCTCAATAATGCCTTCAGTGGCAAAGAGATTGGGCTTAATCTTGGCCAGGAACATGAGGCTGAGGTATAGTGTTATGTCAGGTTTGGCCCGGTTCATCTTCAGCTGTTTGACAGCTCCACAGAGCACCCCTTCAATGCGATCATCATTTCCATCCTGCTCTGCATTCTCAATCTCATCCAGGAGCACTGCTGGGGGGACTGCAAGAGAACCATTGTGTTAGTAATATGCACAGTCACAGCACATCACAGACACAGGATTCACCACTACCTATTCCACTGAAAAACATATTTGAATTGATACCGTTTCCTACCTTCTATGGGCACCACTGAGGGCTCCTTGATCGAAGGCGATATAGCCCTTTTGTCCACTGCTGCCACATCAGCCAATCGTCCTAGGGCGCTGACCGGAGGGGTAGAGGAGATCTTGGGGCGCTTCACTAGGCCGGACAGGCCAGAGGAGGATGGAAGTGACGAGGAGGTCTCTCGTTTACGGTCAGTGGGTAAGGTGGACGCTGGTTTAAGGAGAACTGCAGGTGCTTTGGACTCTCCGCCACTCTTTGACCCCAATGCTATGAAATCTCCTGGAGGAGGGTGACCTAATGGCAACATTTTGAAGAGAAAGACTTGTAATAGTATTGTATGTTTGACAAAAGTTAGATAAAGTGGGCACACATAGTTTGATACTGTACATACCGGAGGGTTTCGCAGCACAAGGCCGCCTAATCGTTGTAGGCTTGGGACGATTCATCATGTACACTCACTGCCAGATCATGTACTGTGTGGGTGCAGAGATTTCAACATGAGACACATAGATAGCTAGTTAGCATAGCTACCTGGAAACTGGTCGGTAAATAATTCTCATCTCAACATCGAGGCTGCCTATTTGTAAAGCATTTTCACATCACGATAACGGATTTATCCTCGAAAAGTGCTTAAAACATTTGGCATTTGTCAAACTGACAGGACTAAGTAGTAGCTACTAGCTAACGTTAGCTATCTAATGTTATTGTGAAGCATTATAGAAAGCGGCTAACGTTACCTACGTTTACCGGTATGTGAGCTAGCTACAAGCAATTACATCGGGAAAACGCTAGTTTCGATGAACAACTAAGTGTTAGTTCGTTTCCAATATGCATGGAACTTATGACTGACTGTTGCAATTGCAAACTATTGAATATCAAAAAGAAATAGACTCGTTCTCACTTCCATATCGTTTTCCCGAACGGAAGTTCCCGCCTCTCGAACGGAAGTCCCGCCCATGAAAGGGTGAGCGTTGAAGAACATAAATAATGTGTTCGTGCTGTGCAGATCACAAACTAAATCAAGATTAGGCTATAGGCTATTACGGATAGAAACATCTGCATTTTGTTATTAATAAAATGTATTTAGATATTTTTCATTAAAATAATGTATGACTAATGTTCCCATTGTAATTGTATTTATCCTATAATGTAATTTCTCCAGTTTCACAAGTAGGCCTAGGCCAAGTGTAATAATGTCTGGCAGTGGGTGTTGCTATGGGTGGCACTATTTGCCTAAAAGCTTTGGAAAAGGAATAAGGTTTCCAATAATCCTCACAATGATGTCAGGCATGGAAACATACATTAATGCTCGTGCCAGACAAAAGAAAACAGAACTGTCACCCAGAAAGGCACACACTGTAAAGCACACATTGAAAAAAAAAACATGTGCTTGTAATCTAGCCTTGTTAGTGAAAATGCTTTAGTTCTTGTATCTGGTTACAGTTACTACTTATGAAAAACGGCATGTCAATTGTGCTCTCCTTTCATGATACACATTCCATTTATCTGATGACATCATTACAGTGCATAACATAGCCGTACTATTCCCAAACCATAAGATGAGCCATTTATCCTACTTTTGACACTGTTACAGTATTCTCCATGTTATTACATCAGACATGTTTGACACTTTCTCTAATAGCAACAAACTAGCCTACATCTTATTCAGAGACAATATTGCTGAATACCAGTCTTTCATAGCAGACTACTAACACAAACTGAAACTGCTTCACCACATGTTTCCATAGCCCTGTAACCTGACAGTGTGTTACATAAAGTGTTTTTCTATTAAACATATTTTGGATAAATCAGTGGAGTGGTTAGTCATGTCCCAAATATAAATCCTGTGTCACATGGGAAGTCCACAAACCTGAAAAAAACAGTTTGTGAGTATTCTTTCTTCAGAAACAACTCATGGGCAACTATGAGTCAATGTTTTTAAGGAGAAATCCACCCAAAACAGAATCTCCCATTTTGTATGCACCTCAGGAAGCAAAAGTCAATGTTGTAGTCATATTGCTGTGACAATCGCAAACCTTTTAATTTGTTTTACTTAGTACCCAGAGTTGAGTAGGTTACTTTCTAAATGTAAACTGTTAGTTACGAGTTATCTGTCCAAAATTGTAATCAGTAACTTAACTTTTGTATTACCCAAACTCAGTAACCTAATCTGATGACTTTCAGTTACGTTTGGACTACTTTCTCTTTAAAAGGCATTAGAAGACCACAAAGAGGAATTGAATGTCATTGAGAAAACATCCTTTCTGAATTTAAAAGTCATTCAAGAAGTAATCATCTAGTTTTTCAAAATAATGTTTTGCTGGTAACGTAACTGATGAGTTATTTTTTTGTAATCAGTCTACATGTAAACAGTTACCCCACAACCCTGCTAATAACTAGACTGAAGAAGTTAGTGAAGTCATCATTTATATGTTAATCATCAACAGTCTGTTGGGGTAGTGGAGGTTCATTTTCCAACCTTCTGTAAACAGTCGGGGGGCTCTTTGTCTCAGATAATTTTATCCGAGCTCAGCATCATACATCATCGGTGGGATATCGTGGGCATAAAAGATAACACCTCCTCTGATCTTTATTGTTTCATATCCCAGTACACTACTGTGTAATATTGATTTAGTCAAAACAAAGACATGAACAGACAAGTCCTGCCTCAGGTAAAGGCTTCGACACTGCTGGAGTGGAACATGGGGGGACACATTTTTCTAATAAATCGCCACATGATCAATAAAATAATGAATTGCCGACAGCCCAACTATACACCAAGACAAACAATCCCATGCCACAGTGCACATTCAATTATATTTTTAATTACAAGAATGCTCAGGGGGGGATTACAGACGCATATAAACTATTGCGAACATAACCTGATGTTAATTCTGTTGACAAGATGTGCTCTAATAAAGCAGGCTTGGGCATTGCTTTAGAATGAGAACCACCCATGACACAAACTTGAGTAATTACTCATCTCATAAGCTGAATTTGCTATCAACTTTAAATGTACTCTGCATGAGAGATCCCAGCACATCAATGTACAATTTAGTCCATATGCCTCCAATCAGGAAAACGCTCATGTGTTGAATCACCGATGGCAATGGTCAACCACAGAAATACAACCATATACCAACTTCCTGGCTCTAGGCCCATCTACAGTGAGTGAACTCTATGGGAGTTAGTCAGTTCCTTTGCTAGGAAATGATTGGGAATCTTTTTTCTTATAGTTTACAGTGTAATGGAGAGGTCCTCACTAAAAACATCCTGATTTGAACCAATTTATTAATGCATACTGTAAGGAGCAAGTTGATTATTATATGAATATAATTTAGTAATTTTACAACCCTTCTGTATACATTTGACCTTTTCTATTCTCAAACCTCTGCAGCACAGTCTATGGTTGCGTTTACACAGGCAGCCCAATTCTGATATTTTGCCACTAAATGGTCTTTTGACAGCCTTGAGGTGTATAAGCATTGCTTATCAACTCTGTGCTCAGTTTGAGGATGTTCAATGAGATGAGCCCTAGAGTTAGGCTGTTAATGTGTATCATGTACATACACATTTTAAACATGCAGTATTAAAATGAGTAAATCATTTTTGGAAGAATATTTGATCTGTCTGTTTAAAAAAAACAAAAAAGGCTGTGTATGACCGGACTTTGTTCTTGTAGACTTACAACAAGAACTGAGAATTTTTTCTAAAGCATTTCACCTAAGAGAATGTGTGTCACCCTTCTCAGACTATATATTGTCTTGCATGAAATGGTCTTGGGGAAATAATGTAAGAGGTTAGTAAGAAGGCTGAATAAGCTAGTTTACAGTTGGGCTCAGAGCCTTCAACATTATGCAGCCTTTAATAAATGCAAAAATCAAAATAAATGTTGGAAGGACAGGACATTGGTAAAGACAGATGGCGCATGTTCTTCTATTAACCAGCGAGGCAGTAACTTTAGGGTCAGATTACCTCAAAAAAGGATAATTCTCTAATGTCAAATTATGAGAAAGTATATGGGATAGGGATTCTCTAATAGTTATTTTGTCACCAGAAAAACGAACATTGTGCAATCAGGTGCGCATGGAATTATTGAATCGGCCTATAAAAAGCTAAACCATGTGCTGACATTGTTTGTGAAGTATTAACAGACTATTTATAGTTGGATAGCCATCATTAGTATAACAATGATTTAATCTACACATTATCTCGCTAATTTTCCCTAAAGTATTCTCAAACTGCGTCAACAGTCTATTTCTAGCTTCCCCTAGTTTCCCGCCTCGTTCACGTCAGCAGAAAGTTATTTTCATGAATGGAGGGGGCGGTCACGGGGAGTTGGTGACGTAAATACTTGCGGAAGCACGAAGTGGAATGTTGATACATTGTTGTTGTTGTTTTGTAGTTAATTTAGTACGGGGACACATTTCGGTTCGACTGCTGGACTACTTTCAGAATTGCGACAAGTAACTTCAACCCGTATAGGACGGAAACTTCACAAGCTTTACCGACCGAGAATATCCGCTTTCATAAGGTGAGCGTACGAGCGCTTTTCTGGGAGATGTTTTGACATTCCTCTCTAAAATTGTTGATGCTATCACGGTGACACATGCGTAAAATCGAATCCATCAACAAGTAAGATCAGGTTTAACCAAACATTTATTTTACATGTTATCAACGTACTTGGTACCTGTTATTTAGGCCCATCTTAACAATTTGAAACAGTTTACAACGCCAGAAATGAACTTTTTTCACTCTTGAAGTTGTTAAAATGTAACAATTTAACAAATCGTGTTTTTCTGATTTATTTTTTATTTTTTTATTCCATATATTTACCCATCGTAATATTTTGAATGATAATGTTTTACTTCTGACTCTTAATAACTTGAAAATGTGTAATATTTTCAGAGATCTATTACGGTAGCCTACTTTTATGTTTACGATTGAAGGGAACAACACGTGGTTTGGGTTTTAGAATTCTGAGTCAAACGCACAGTGTGGGAATAGACGACCAGGAGGATAGTAAAGCGGATAAAAATAATGAAGACGGAGCCGAGTTATAAAACGCTGTCCCTGATTCAGACATGCGTAATAATACGTTTAGCTTGTTTTACTATATCAAGGCCCTTACGTGTGTGGGCTACTGTAATTATCAGCAAGTATGGCAGTGTTTATTTTCCTTAAATGTAGTATTTGCAGGCGAAGTAAGATTTATGTTCAGTTTATTTGAAGGAATCTGCAATGTACAGTGCCTTCAGAAAGTATTCACACCCTTGACTTTTTCCACATGTTGTTGTTACAGCCTGAATTTAAAATGAATTAAATTGAGATTTCACTGGTCTACTACACATAATTGCCCTTAATGTCAATGTGGAATTATTTTTGCGCTGCTAAGGTAAGCAATAGTATATTTTGGTAGACAGATGCTACTCTTTGGTAAAAGGGGTACATTGGAATTTAGTTTTATGTTTACAAGTTAACTAACTATTAGAAGCTGAAATGTCTTGTTATGGCATGCCTAAATACACTACATGACCAAAAGTATGTGGACATTTGCTCTTTCGAACATCATATTCCACAATCATGGGCATTAATATGGAGATGGTCCCCCTTTTGCTGCTATAACCGTCTCCACTCTTCTGGGAAGGCTTGCTCAAATACAGCCACAAGAGCATTAGTGAGGTGGGGCCCTGATGTTGGGCAATTAGGCCTGACTCGCAGTCACCGTTTCAATTCATCCCATCCCAAAGGTGTTCGATGGGGTTGAGGTCAGGGCTCTGTGCAGGCCAGTCAAGTTCTTCCACACCGATCTCAACAAACCATTTCTGTATGGCCCTTGCTTTGTGCACAGGGGCATTGTCATGCTGAGACTGGAATTAGCATTTAATTTTTGTCACACCAGCATAAGCCTAAATGAAACACAGCCCTTATTTTAAGTGTTTCTAAAATCCCCTATGGGAAAAATGTATGACGAAAAAAGGATTGGAACCATTTCCTTGTTTGACCACTGGCCTTTATGGGAATTATGACTCATGCTGTGGTACTCTATAGTGTTTAACATGATTTTTGAATGACTACTTAATCGCTGCACCCCACACATACAAGACCAGGGAGGTTTTCCAATTTGTAGGACACCTATTTGTAGATGGGTAAAAAAAAAAAAATAGATGTTGAAAATAACTTTGAGCATAGTGAAGTTCTTAAATACACGTTTGATGGTGTATCAATACACCCAGTCACTATAAAGATACAGATGTCCTTCCTAACGCCGCTAAAACACAGGGCCAAATCTACACTGGCGTTGCTTACCAAGAAGACAGTGAATGTTCCTGAGTAGCAGAGTTACAGTTTGACTTGAATCTACTTGAAAGCCTATGGCAAGACCTGAAAATGCTTATCTAGCAATTTGCCAGAGCTTGAAGCATTTTGAGAAGATTAATAGGAAAATGTTGCACAATTCAAGTGTGGAAAGCTCTTAAGCTGTGTTCACATTGGCAGTTTGAAGTCTCAAATCCTATTTATTTGCATATCTGATTCAAATCTGTTATTCTTCCTGCAGTCTGAACTCCACATGGAGTCGGATATTTCAAGCCACCTTCGTAGCTGGTTTGAAGTCTGATACAAATCTGATTTGTGGCCATGTGACTTGTCTGAATGGTCATATCATGTTGCTTGCTAGCTACTATGTTGACAGTTTGACAAGAACATGTGGTAGCTAATTAGCTTGTTAATAGTTTACAAACAAATTAGTGAATGTGCTAAACAACTACCTAGCTAGCTAGTTGACTGCCTTGGCTAGCCAAAAAGGACTTATTTTGAAAGTTGGGCCATCCTATCCTTTTGAGGATTTGTGTTCTTACACTGATTTTTAACATTCAAGCAACTGGGAAACATCCATGGCAGGCATTTTCACCTTAGCTTACTACATAACTTCAGAGTGATGGGAAGCACGAGCGCCACCATCAATCAGCCTACACCACCATGCACACACCCATCGGGAGTATGACAACAAGCATAGCCATGTCAGCATATGACTGCTGTCTGAACACAACTGATTTGAGCATTAAAGCCTGCAGTGTGAACAAGGCTTTAGACTTACCAAGAAAGACACAGCTGTAATCACTGCCTAAGGTGATATGACAAAGTATTTACTCAGGAGTGTGAATACTTACAGTGCCAGTCAAAGGTTGGGACACACCTACTCATTCAAGGAAGAAAAACCCTTGAATGAGTAGGTGTGTCCCAACTTTTGACTGGTACTGTATGTATATGAGGGATTTCATTTTCAATTAATTAGCAAAAATGTCTAAAAACATGTTTTCACTATACCATTGTGGGCTACTGTATGTAAATGGTTGAGAAAAATCGAATCCATTTTGAACTCCGGCTGTAAGACAACAATATTTGTGGAATAAGTCAAGGGGTATGAATACTTTCTGAAGGCTAGTGTTTAGTGTGGTGCTGTGTCCTATTGAATACTACTGTAGACATTCCCAAAGACATTGTTAGTGCTGTATCAGTGATTTCGTTCTTTATCCTATACCCTGGTTTGACAGTAGAGACAGGAGAGAGTGCCATAGTCGGCCCTGGTTCAGCAGAATCTCGTTTTGAAGCCGCAGTGTCGCAGGCCAATATGAAATTGAATCTACGGGCCTGCTGTCAAAGCAAGAATTTTTAGATGACACACACACACAAAAAGCTTGCTACGCTGACCTTTGTCTCTGCCTCTGTCCCGTTGCCCAGCTTTCTAGAATAAACAAAGATAAATCCTTATCAATTTCATATTTTGGTGCTGACTGTATGTCTCCAGACCGGGATCATATTCTTGGACATTTGACCTTTACTGTCATTGTGATTTATATGGAAAATATGAGAGGAGTCCTTTCTCATCCAAAACTTTCCACAGTGTATGAGGGCCTTGAAATCTCTTCTAAGAGGCTGCCTATGTACTGAGTCACTGTTGATGAGGTATATGTGGTGGGGGTGCCCTCCCACACCAAGTGCATCATATCCATGCTCTTTCATGAGGTTAACATGTGGCTTGGTTCCCAATGTGATGTCTGGAGGAGAGAGAGGGTTTATCATCTTCTGCTCTCTCACTTCCCTACCCAATATGATGTATACATGCTCATAATGGTTAATGATGCCCACAGTTTCAATAGTATTGAGTGTTCTGTGGGTTCTCTTCCACCCCCTGTACTCATTGTGGGTTTTGCAGTGTGTTGTGAAAGTGAAATGACTGTGGTTAGTGAACCGGTATGACTCAAAAGGAAACCCGAGTCAGATATTTTTATGTGTAAACTTCCTTTTTTAACTGTGGAACTTCATTTCCTTACGATGTGTTCTGATCATTTATTTCTAGAGACAAAGACCGTGTCATAAGAATTACACAGACATGACAGATGACAAATATTTACAGTACTGTATTACATGTACAGATTAACAGTCACATTAACAAGTTTACACTGAAGCATGGAGAGATATACATTGGCATCTCTCCACAAGTGCCCCTTAGGTGCCTGTGTTGTACCAACCACCAGGATCTGCACCCAGCGTATTCCCGCTTTTCTGGATGACTTCCTGGATCTCAGACCAATGCTCTCGCCACACGGTGGTCTGGCGGCGTGGAGGGATCGTCTCGAGTAAAGTGCCTTGTTTTTGTAACATTGGTATTAGGTGGTATACAGTAAACAATGAGAAATGTCTGGAACTTTCTCACTTTTACATCTGAGAACTTGGGTACTCAGACTGAATAAGAATATTAACAACTTAATGGATTGGATTAATGACTGTCGTTTTTCTCCTGCTGATGTAATCTCAAGTCTCTTGTGTTAACAAGTACTGAAGCCCTTTGTTATTTGAAGTTGGAAAATGTAATAGTGATTTGTTTTCTCATTGATCTTCATTGTTATTCAATGTGTACTATGGAATGGCTTTAGTTAGGTAATAACTGGACAGATTTGTCCTTGCTGTGTGTGTACTTGACATTCTTTTGGATCCCTATGTCCCCAGCTGGAATGTCGCTTCACTCAGATATCTACCTCTCCTCCCTTTTCCGCAAAAAAGTTCCGGCGGTTATGCCAGCCGTTTCCTGTACCTTCTGCCCCGCGAAACAACGTGATTTTCCAGGAAACTTCAGTTTGGGAGGGTGTGATTCCCTGCCGGTCGTCCTAGTTCTTACCAGTAAACAGCATGACTCATGGCTCGGCTATGCTCTCCATTTCCTTTACATAACATATCTCCAAATGTGCTGCGCTGGAGTGCAGAGCAGAGTGCACCACCACAGCGTAGTCTGGAGGAAGGCTCTCTCCTCCCCAACTCTCTGAGAAAACAGAGGAGACATTCTGAACAGAAGGGAGCTCCATCAAGCTCTCTCTCCTCTCTCTGAGGAGCCCAAACTCCAAAACTAATAGAAAAGAGAAGGAAAACAAGCAGCCAAGACAAGCCAACACTTCATCTATCACTAGGACCTGAGCACTCAGCTCTTTGATGTGCTGTTTATTTTAGCGAAAAGTCAGGCCCCAGAGCAGTACTTGTCATAAACCAAGCACATAGACTTGAATTTGAGCTTATGTCTGAATGACAAAAATGAAATGGAGTCACATTTCACACATTGTCTCTGGACTAATACCATAACATGCTTGCAGCTTATTGGTTTGTTTTTCTGGCCAGGTCATGATCAGTGCTTAAACGGCAGTTATTTGTCCATTATTAATGGTTACTCTCTGGGCTGATACTGTGGTGCTGATTTAATATGCAGTAAAACTCATTCTAGAGTATTTTAGCAAAGCTATAGCCCTAGTTCTTGGCTCAAGCTTTGAGCAAGTCATTAATGTCAATTACACTGAATGACAAAACAACAAACTATGACAAAGGTTATGTTCACTTTTTCCAACAGAGTTCAATTGGGCAGAGAACAGTGATTATTACCAGTGGGCTGCATCTGGAGCCTACAGTAATGTTGTCAGTTGGACTTGTGTGCTTTGATACGATGAGTAATTTCCTCATGATCTGGACTACGTGAGCTGATGAAATATGGCGCTGAAATCATTAGGCCTTTCCCGTGGCCAGAAAATACTTCATTTTTTCCATCTGTTTAGCCACCACCTTGTGTGTAAATGCTCCCTCTATCACCATGGAAACTTAAGTGTTGTCAAACTAAGTTATTTATTTTAATACATTTTTTTATTTAACCTTTATTTAACCAGGTAGGCGAATTGAGAACAAGTTCTCATTTACAACTGCGACCTGTCCAATATAAAGCAAAGCAGTGCGACACAAACAACAACACAGAGTTACACATGGAGTAAACAAACTTTTCAATTGTGTTATTGACTGTACATCTATATACAGTGTGTGCAAATGAGATACGATTAGGGAGGTAAGGCAATAAATAGGCCGTAGTGGCGAAGTAATTACAATTTAGCAATTAAACACTGGAGTGATAGATGTGCAGAAGATGAATGTGCAAGTAGAGAAACTGGGGTGCAAAGGAGCAAAAAAATAAATAACAATATGAGGATGAGGTAGTTGGATGTACAATGCTCTGTGAGCTGCTCTGACAGCTGATGTTTAAAGTTAGTGAGGGAGATATGAGTCTCCAGCTTCGGGGATGTTTGCATTTTTTCCCCAGTCATTGGCAGCAGAGAACTGGAAGGAAAGGTGGCCAAAGGAGGAATAGGCTTTGGGGGTGACCAGTGAAATATACCTGCTGGAGCGCGTGCTGCTACGGTGACCAGTGAGCTGAGATATGGCAGGGCTTTACCTAGCAAAGACTTATAGATGACCTGGAGCCAGTGGGTTTGGTGACGAATAGGAAGCGAGGGCCAGCCAACGAGAGCATACAGGTCTCAGTGGTGGGTAGTATATGGGGCTTTGGTGACAAAACGGATGGCACTGTGATAGACTGCATCCAATTTGCTGAGTAGAGTGTTGGAGGCTATTTTGTAAATGACATTGTCGAAGTCAAGGATCGGTAGGATGGTCAGTTTATGAGGGTATGTTTGGCAGCATGAGTGAAGGATGCTTTGTTGCAAAATAGGAAGCCGATTTCTAGATTTAATTTTGGATTGGAGATGCTTAATATGAGTCTGGAAGGAGAGTTTACAGTCTAACCAGACACCTAGGTATTTGTAATTGTCCACATATTCTAAGTCCGAACCGTCCAGAATAGTGATGCTGGATGGGCGGGCAGGTGCAGGCAGCGATCGGTTGAAGAGCATGCATTTAGTTTAAGAGCAGTCGGGGGCCACGGAAGGAGAGTTGTATCGCATTGAAACTCGTCTGGTGTCCACAGAAGGGCCAGAAGTATACAGAATGGTGTAGTCTGCGTAGAGGTGGATCAGAGAATCACCAGCAGCAAGAGCGACATCATTAATGTATACAGGGAAAAGATTTGGCCTGGGAATTGAACCCTGTGGCATCCCCATAGACTGCCAGAGGTCCGGACAACAGGCCCTGTGATTTTGACACACTGAACTCTGTCTGAGAAGTAGTTGGTGAACCAGGCGAGGCAGTCATTTGAGAAACCAAGGCTATTGAGTCTGCCGATAAGAATGTGGTGATTGACCGAGTCGAAAGCCTTGGCCAGGTCTATGAATACGGCTGCACAGTATTGTCTTTTATCGATGGCGGTTATGATATCGTTTTATGACCTTGAGCATGGCCGAGGTGCACCCATGACCAGCTCGGAAACCAGATTGCATAGCGGAGATTCGGGATTCCCAGATTGGGATTCGATATGGTCGGTGATTTGTTTGCTAACTTGGTTTTCAAAGACCTTAGAAAGGCAGGGTGGGATAGATATAGGTCTGTAACAGTTTGGGTCTAGAGTGTCTCCCCCTTTTGAAGAGGGGGATGACCGCGGCAGCTTTCCAATCTTTGTGGATCTCAGACGATACGAAGGAGAGGTTGAACAGGCTAATAATAGGGTTTGCAACAATTGCGGCGGATAATTTTAGAAAGAGAGGGTCCAGATTGTCTAGCCCAGTTGATTTGTAGGGGTCCAGGTTTTGCAACATCAGCTATCTGGATTTGGGTGAAGGAGAAATGGGGGAGGTTTGGGCAAGTTGCTGTGGGGGGAGTAGGGCTGTTGACTGGGGTAAGGGTAGCCAGGTGGAAAGCATGGCCAGCCGTAGAAAAATGCTTATTGAAATTCTCAATTATCGTGGATTTATCGATGGTGACGGTGTTTCCTAGCCTCGTTGTAGGGGGCAACTGTGAGGAGGTGTTCTTATTCTCCATTGACTTTAGTGTCCCAGAACCTTTTGGAGTTTGTGCTACAGGATGCAAATTAGGGACAGTCCTACTCTGTATCCCTGTTAGTCGTCAACACTTGATTCTTTCTGGCTGTTGTTAGACTTAGATATGAGACGCATCTGAATTCCAGACTGTTATAAGATTTTACAGCGACGTCTTTACATCTGAGTAGACTAAGCCCTCCTCTCAGAGATGGGTGCATTACACAGGATGTATTCTGAATACATTTATCCTCCCAATTTAAACTTGGAGCCACTTTCCTTTGTGTTTGTGTGTGTGCTCAGTCAGGAATGTGGTTATGTTATCCACACTTCAGCCACCTTGTATGGCTTTACTTTGAGGTCTTCTCCGACACGAGTAGAAGCACTCAAAAAGGTGAAAAGGGAAATCGTTTTCTGGTGGATCGTCAAATGTTGCACAGTCAAAAGCGGTACTGAATTGTCAAATGTGCCTGTTGCTCACCCTGAAAGATGATCAAAACAGAGATTTTGTCTTTGGACATTACTGCTCTTTTCCTCTCTGGAAGAAGGAAAGCAGCAAAGTGGGACCTTAAGAGCTCGACCTAGTGCCATTTGCAACAGAGAGGAGCACATGCAGAAGGAATTTGAAGGAAACAACGTGGCCTCTGAGCTGTAAAGCTTGAGCACCCCGTGTATGGAGAGGGAGGCTTTTTTTCCATCCCATTTCATGATATTCAAGTCTCACGGAATATTACATAGGGTCTCCCCCCTGATGCAACAGTTCAAAACAGGCTCTTTCAGCCAACTTGCTGGAACGTTGTCTTACATTTTTGGCTGGCCGTGCAGTGCTTGATTCAAAGTTGCATACATGTGCCAAAATAAGGCAAAGCTGTATGCTATTCTCTACTCTTTTTCCTATAGTTAAGTTGAAAACCCAAGTGAATTTCAAATAAGGTTCAAAGGGGATGGCCAAAACAAGTACCAGACGTGATGGTTCACCAAACATGTTTTCATGTGGTTCTTAAATCCACACAAAACAGAAGAATCTATTGGTTCATTTTCCAAGTTAGGAGTGTGTCTGTCCTCTCTCCACATTCATGTATCCCTTCATTACAGAAACATGCGGCCAGGCATAGGCTGTACCTCCGGTGTGGTTTTACAAAAGACAAAACAGATGGCTGACTAAGAACTTATTAGTGATCTGTTCTGCTTCAGTGCCAAAGCCAGTGAACTTTCCATTATCATCAGACCAATCATTTGGCATTCTGCCCCTTTCCACTTAGGAGCTCTGACTAAGACTTTCGATGCAGAACAGTATTTCTATTGTAGATACAGTGCAACCACTTCAGCTCTTCAACACAAGGTCAACCCAGCAACAGCTGTCAGAAACGGCTGTGATCAGCGATCTATATTTATTTCCAGGGGCATGAGATGAACTTCCCTAAAGGAATAGTCATTAAAACCTCACCCTTTCGGTTGTTGTATCTTGTTCGAGAAAGTGCAGCTCAAAGCGCTGGATGGAATATTTGGCCTTTTTAATGAGGTATCACATGTTCACCTAAATTGTTTAGCTGGCAGAATTTTGCGTCAGCAGCACAGTGAGCTAAATATACCCAGCAGCGTTAAATAAGGGCATGTAGCAGCTCAGGAAAGCCCGGTGTAATATGAGCCAGACAAGCAGACACAAGTCCGAAACCAAATAGAGTACATTGTCTCACTACAAAAATACACCCATGACTGTAAGGGAAACTATTCCTCTGTGACACGCGATCTTCCGGAATTTCCCACATATCTACAGGACTATAAAGTTCAGTATGACCATAAATGTAAGCTTGTGTTTGTTGGGTAGTTTTACTGTTAACATAGGCATTTGTTCTGTGTTATAAAGAGGAAACTCATACGGGTCAATGTAGGCCATGTTAGGTTAAATAGTACTGTATCTTAAAAGAGACAATGCATTAGGTCTGAGGGAAGTGGAAAATAGGGAGCCGATGTTCAGAGTTTATGAGACTGCTATTGTACACACTCCCTAAACTATTGGTGATCCTCACTTAGTTCTTCAAGCTGACCTGCCCGTGTAATGTCTACCATGTGTATGACAGGGTTATGAATGAGACTTGTTTACCCTTTGGCTGACCATGTGACTATACTCCCAAACCCATTTTCAGGGCGTTTCCATGGCAGCCATCGCCTAGGGAGCAAGTCAGGGTGCTGAAATGGAGCCTTGGGAGAATGTAGGCCTTTATTCACAGTCAGGCACACAGCAGTCTCTCTCTTTTTGGCCATGGCAGCAGTCTCAAAGGCATGTGTTTCACTGTAGTGTTCAGATAGGCCTTTTTCCAAAACCAATTTTGACCAAAATAGGCCATGCCCAGTTTCTAAGCAGAGGGCTCAGACAAGCTGTGTGGTGAGAGCTGACCTGTTTCTATTCTTGCGGTCTTGCTATGGTCTAGTGAACTACATTGTGAGCGCCCTCCCTACAGCAGCAAGTAAACAGTTTTGCCCAACAGTCTGTTTATTCATTATCATCTTTCAGTGTGATGCTGACCTCTGCTGGCAGTCTCTGTTACTAGAAAATCTACTGAGCTGGTTGCAGATGACGTAACTAACTCGTGAATGTTGTTGTGGGATCTCATCAATAGAGTTCTTGGGAAAGGGGAGTGGCTTCTTAGTATGGCTGTATCTGAACTTGGCTACACGCATAACACTTTAATTTCACAACGAATACACTACATTATGCATACAAATATATTTGAATAGATTTTCTTTATTCCAATCACAATTTCCCCTTTGTTTTGCAGTGTGACGTCTGTGGGATTTTGGCCAGTTTATGCATGCAGGGTATGACGACTCAGTTTAAAGGAAACAAGACTTTAAAGGTAATTTTGTATTCGTACACTATCTTTTAATGTGAATGATGAGTTCAGGAAAGGTCCAGAATCTCATCAATGGCGGTCTCTGTTGCAGGTTAAGAAGGAGGTGGGTGAGAATGCTCCGGCCCTCTGTGATGACGAGCTGGTGGCCATGTCGGTGCGTGAGCTCAACACACACCTGCGTGGGCTGACCAAGGAGGACGTGGTGCGGCTGAAGCAGCGGCGGAGGACCCTGAAGAACCGGGGCTACGCCGCCAGCTGCCGCATCAAGCGGGTCACCCAGAAGGAGGAGCTGGAGAGGCAGAAGCAGGATCTGCAACACGAAGTAGACAAGCTGGCCCGGGAGAACGCCAGCATGAGGCTGGAGCTGGACGCCCTGCGCGCCAAGTATGAGGCCCTGCAGTGCTTCGCCCGGACTGTCACCTGCGGGCCTCTCTCACCAGGCAAGGTGGCCACCACCAGCGTCATCACCATCATCAAGTCTACAAACAACCACAACTCCAGCCCAACCTCCTTCTCAGCTCCCTCCTAGTTGTGACAGAACTGAGCTCTCGTCTCCCCGTCCTGCCTGGTCCTTACCGGTTCCGACCCGATCCAGCTTGAAACCAATTGCACCTGACCCATGCTGAGAGGAAGCTCAGTAATTAGACTGAGGGAAGGGGGTGGGGTGGCCACTAGCTCTGTGTGATGATAACAACATATGATGCTGCATTCATTCTCTACTCTCTTTCTCTCACATACTGTACATAATCTACATTGTCTGTGCACTGTGCTACAACCGCCCCAGCACCGGCCGGGCATTGGGCCTCTCTGACCCTCTCTTCTTGACTGATGGCAGAGATTAGCTCATACTACAGTGTGAGTGGATACTTGATATTATACCCCGCAGCACTGGTCTGAGACAGCTCTGATGCCTGTGGTATCTTGCATTTACAGAGTATAAAGTAATATATTATTGTAATAATTACCGTATTAATACATTATAAACATTTAAAATAACAAACAAAGAAATGCTGATCTAAGCCTAAAAGCCTTCTTTCTTCTGTATATGAAAGCATATACTAATGTCTCAATGAAAATTGAGGCATTGAAGCTTTTGCCTTAAACTGATGGAATGATCTCTCAGTAATATTCAAATATTCAAATTTTTTGTCACTCTCATACAGTATGTTCAATATTTTAAGCTTTAATATTTCCAATTTCAAGGACAGCTTGAAAACCGTAAAAAAAAACAAATATATATATATATATATTTGAGAACTGACCAAGCATGTTTAGCTGGATGAACCAGGCCCTTTTGACATTGGAAAACTTATAGCATAGCCTACATAAAAGAATACAAACATACTCATGGGTTATCCTCCTTACAGCTGTGAGGAACTAAATCTACAGTACAAGTCAAATACAAATTAGGCTACATCAGACAAATGACAGATCATTGAACGGCACTTACTATTAAACTGTTAGATCACGGTGTAAAAGTACCAAAATCACTTGGTTTGCAAATGTTAAATCATATAGCTGCAAATTTACATCTAAAATCATTGGACACCTGAAGCATCTTTTTGGGAAATACCGCAGTCCATTCGTGTATTACTTTAGCAATGGGAGATTGTATGATGCTGATCATAGTTTGTGGTCTATCCCAGAATTGCTAAAGTTGCAGCTAGTTTATAACTATTGCCAAGGGTGGCATATTTATTTTATGATAATAAGACAAGCACTTACCTATGATCTTTTGCCTCTGAACTTTCCTCCCCATGCTATGCCATATTTCATGTTAGGTAATCCATATTGGATGTAGTGATAATGGGAGCTGCCTTGACAAATGAAATGCAATTCAATGAATTCCTGTATATTACAGACTTAAGCTAGACCCTCTATTTTAGTTTCAATGCAAGATAAGGAAAATGGAAGCTCAACTGCCTACTGTCACTTTACATTGAGAACTCTGTCCTCTTAGAAATCATTCCTACTGTTGGGTTGTCTGGAAGTGCTGCTGCCGGTGTTGGTAACTCTCTGAAACGGTAGACATTGAACACAAATGCTTTCGACACAGACTCTTGGGTAAGAGGAATTCCGGCATAAAACTCAAGAGAAAAAAAAACTCTAGGAATGGTGTCACGACCAAATCCAATGGCACGTTAGCTTCAAGTGTTACCCATAAACAAGCACAGGTTGAGTATGCTTTTTGAAGGGTCTAAGTTTCAGTTCTAGATAATTATCTAGAATCTATAGTTTTTGCATTTCAGCCCTTATCGAGGTTAGTCACGAGTGAAGTCTAGAGTTGGCTCTTGTCAAGGTTTTCTCTTACCCCCAGTGGACATGACTTCTCCTCCTCCCCTGTTTCTTAGCTGTAAAGATCACAAAGGGGGACTTTGCTGCTGCATGGCTCTCTGCTATTTCAGGCAGGGCCATTGCTGTGCTCTTATCATTCTCATCTTGTGTTTTCATTTGGTATATTTGTTATTACACTTTAATTCCCAGGTCTTTTTGTATATGTGTGTATTTTTATATAATTGTTGCTTTATTATAGGTATATTAAATACGTGGGAGTGGTGTGATCTTGTAATCTGTCCCCTGACGTAAAATTATTCTTATTTTCTGGCAGGATAGTTCAATTATTATCTATAGCATCGATTAAATCATAAGGAATCTATTCTGCTGACTTTATAGTTGTATTTGTGTCTTTTTAAGGTCAGTTCATAAATATTACCTGCAAACTACCCTCGGCTAGTCTGCAAAGTAGGCTGTCTGTGTTTACAGTCATGCCTGTTTTAGAGTAGGTGGATTGGGTATATTTTGATAGGAAAGACTTACTTTGGTAGCTAATTGCCATATGCCCACATGCTATTATGAGGAAGTTACGTTTGTATCACATTGCTAAACTCAAAGACTTTTGAAGTTTGAGTTGATGCTTTTGTGACAGCTATGAAACAGATACGAGTATTACAATTTGGAGGAGAATATACAGCCGAATGCAAGTTATGAAATTACAGTTGAGGTGAAAACACTTGAATTATTTAGCACCCTTTTCTGAGCTTTACAGTGACCTCTGCTGGTAGTCTTTATAAATGCTGTGAATAAGCACATACATTATTATTACATTACCATTAATCAAATTGTTTTGGAGACTTTTGCAGTCCAATTGCATATCAATTTCTAAAACTTTTATCCGTTAGAGTTATTGCTTTAAATTTCATTCAATTCTGTTCTAAACAAAGCCACAATACTGTCTGACTCAAATTTGAGTGCAAACATATACTTTTGTGTCAAAATAAACATCTAACAAAGTAGATGCATTTCTATGTGCCCCAAGCTGCATTTCCCTCCCTAGTTGTATTGAAACTCACTAAAGATTCATACACATCTACAAGATGGAGTATGGAAGCACGAGTAGTTATGCTCTTCCTGCACAGCAGGTGGCTGTGTTGTCCCTCAGTACCCTCAATCTAGAAATAAAGAACCTGGCTCCTAGAGTTGGATTGAACATTGACTACGGCAAATTCATATGCACAGGGCACTGTAATGGAACTGCTAGCAACTAGAGGGCAATGTAGATAAGATGTATTTCTGCCATGGTTGATTGCATCTTTTCTGATATGAGCCATTATAATGCAACGGTAAGGAAATTGGATAGATAGTTCAGAAAGCAAGTGGGCACTTTTTTAAAATGTTTATCTTGTACGTTTTGCTATATGTTGCCTTTTAGGCTGTCGCGGTTAAATGATTGTATATTCTTCACCTGATTTATATCTACATTATGTTTTATGTAGGCCTACACATCTTTCCTATATTTGCTCTGTCAGTCCTACAAGCTATTTGCCATAAACGGACACAGAACATACATGTTAAATGTCCTATGTTCAGCAGATGTACTTATAAATTGGTAAAACAGTTCCATGACATATAAAGTATGCTGCTCCCAAGTAGTACTTTGTGTACGTCGACATTCAAATGAGTAAACAAGGTGGTGGTGGGTGAAAGAATAACAGTTGTAATACAATGGATCTTGTGCTTTCACGGCAGGGTAGCCTAGTGGTTAAAGCGTTGGAATAGTAACCGGAAGGTTGCAAGTTCAAACCCCCGAGCTGACAATGTACAAATCTGTCGTTCTGCCCCTGAACAGGCAGTTAACCCACTGTTCCTAGGCCGTCTTTGAAAATAAGAATTTGTTCTTAACTGACTTGCCTAGTTAAATAAAGGTATAATAAATCAAATAAACTCACCATGTTCCACTTTGTATCACACAATTGTATGTTAACTATAAACAAAAAAGTTATCGTGTGGACTTTCACAGTGAATGGGATCTCAAGTTTTAATGCACAGCCACAACGACACTAAATTAGATGGTAATTTGTCTAGTTTGTGGTAGTTAATGAGGCATGATGATAGTTCTATTATACTGCTTTCTAGCTGATGATGAGTGTAAATAAAATAATGAGGCAGCACTTTGAAGAGAAACCGTACCAATTGTGACCTTTCATTACTCTGCTAACTAGTATGTATTTTATTTGAACTTCAATATTTATTTGATTGATTTTCTGTAAATTGTATTTTCAACATCTAAATTATTTGATTTACATTCATTTATTTACTTGTTGCATTAAATGAAATACCCTCCTGTACAAATACAATAATTTTTGTTCCTGTTTCGATTGACAACAAGGAGGTAAATTATTCCTGTAAATAGATGTCTGTTTTTGTACTTTTAAATAAAGCTTTTTTTCTCATTTATTTTGGTCTGTTTAACTCATTGAATGATTTCAAACACTGTAGGGTGATTCCTCATGAAACCAGGACAAAAAAAGGCCCAGATTTTGGATTTTCACAAACTTTAATACATAGAAAGGTTCTGTGTGGGAGGATTGTTGACAAATATTGATTTTTGTATCAAAGCGTAATAGAGAAATAATGAATCAATGTCGGCATATTAATAGCAGTTTGGCCTTACCCAGGCCTCCTTTAAAGGTACTCCACATAGGATTTTTGTTTTTTATAAATTTTTCATTGTAATTTCAGAAAATGTCAATACTATAAGTGTCCAATGTAGAAGTCACTGTCAAATCCTGGTTACAAATATTCAACACGTTTCGCTCAATTTCAGTAAGTGTTGTAAACGTTACCAAATGAGTGAATGTGAAAATGGACAAAAAATGGTCACCTTCTGTTGGTGATTTTCAGGATGTGCAATGATTTGACACCGTCTGGTGTTCAACCTTCCCAAGTTCTCTCACGTCACCCCGCTCCTCCGCTCTCTCCACTGGCTTCCAGTTGAAGCTCGCATCCGCTACAAGACCATGGTGCTTGCCTACGGAGCTGTGAGGGGAACGGCACCTCAGTACCTCCAGGCTCTGATCAGGCCCTACACCCAAACAAGGGCACTGCGTTCATCCACCTCTGGCCTGCTCGCCTCCCTACCACTGAGGAAGTACAGTTCCTGCGCAGCCCAGTCAAAACTGTTCGCTGCTCTGGCCCCCCAATGGTGGAACAAACTCCCTCACGACGCCAGGACAGCGGAGTCAATCACCACCTTCCGGAGACACCTGAAACCCCACCTCTTTCAGGAATACCTAGGATAGGATAAAGTAATCCTTCTCACCCCCTTAAAATATTTAGATGCACTATTGTAAAGTGGCTGTTCCACTGGATGTCTTAAGGTGAACGCACCAATTTGTAAGTCGCTCTGGATAAGAGCGTCTGCTAAATGACTTAAATGTAAATGTAAATGATTTGTAAGTCGCTCTGGATAAGAGCGTCTGCTAAATGACTTAAATGTAATGTAAATGTATACAAGTAAAAGGAGGGCTGTGATTGGTTACATTGCCTACTGTACCAATTTCTCGGTAGAAAAAGGGCCATGACTTTAAAACTAGCAGAGATCCCACTCTGGAAAATTGATATGCCCATAAAGTATATTATGCTCAACGATATATAGAAATATTTGCATGTTTTCTATATTCATCTTTATATTTTTCAATATTAATAAAATAATGTAAGAAAAATCAAAATACTACCCATACTTCAGTGTAAGCAGTAAAGCTTCATCTGACACAAATATTTGCTTTATGGAGTTGGTATTATTTCTCAATTACGCTTTTAGATATAAATGTCAATAATCCTTCCTGCAAAGGACCATACTATAGATTAGATTTCCTGATTTTTAATTTAAAAAACAATTGTCTGGTTAAATTAGAAATCACCCTTTAGTCTACAGTGAGGTGCTGAGAGAAGGACAGTATACCGTCTAGCCATTCTCCCAAGTACGTGTATGAGGTGACTACCTCAAGCTTTAAACCCTCAGAGGTTGTAATCACACCTGTGGGGAGTGGGGCATTCTTCTTACCAAACCACATGACCTTTGTTTTGGAGGTGTTACCTAATGAAGGTAAGCCAGTAATTCTGCTCATACACTCAACAAAAACAGTGCATTTGGAAAGTATTCAGACCTCTTCACTTTTCCACATTTTGTTACGTTACAGCCTTATTCTAAAATGGATTAAAAAATAAAAACATAAACCTTCACAAAATACCCCGTCAAATGACAAAGCAAAAAAGTTATTTTGAAATGTTTGCAAATGTATATAAAAAAAACAACTGAAATACATTACTTACGTGAGTATTCAGACTCTTTGCTATGAGACTTGAAATTGAGCTCAGGTGCATCCTGTTTCCATTGATCATCCTTGAGATGTTTCTACAACTTGAATGGAGTCCACCATTCAATTGATTAGATATGATTTGGAAAGGCACACACCTGTCTATTCAAGGTCCAACATGTCAGAGCAAAAACCAAGCCATGAGGTCGAAGGAATTGTTGGGGAAGGGTACCAAAAAGTGTCTACAGCATGGAAGGTCCCCAAGAACACAGTGGCCTCCATCATTCTTAAATGGAAGAAATTTGGAACCACCAAGACTCTTCCTCGAGCTGGCCACCCGGCCAAACTGAGCAATTGGGGGAGAAGGACCTTAGTCTGGGAGGTGATCAAGAACCCGAGAGTTAATCCAGAAGGACAACCATCTCTGCAGCACTCCACCAATCAGGCCTTTATGGTAGAGTGGCCAGATGGAAGCCACTCCTCAGTAAAAGGCACATGACAGCCCGCTTGGTGTTTGCCAAAAGCCACCTAAAGGACTCTCAGACCATGAAAACCAAGATTCTCTGGTTTGATGAAACCAAGATTGAACTCTTTGCCCTGAATGCTAAGCGTCACGTCTGGAGGAAACCTGGCACCAGGATCGAGGGAAAGATGAACAGAGCAAATTACAATGAGATCCTTGATGAAAACCTGCTCCAGAGTGCTCAGGACCTCAGACTGGGGTGAAGGTTTACCTTCCAACAGGACAACAACCCTAAGTACACAGCCAAGACAACGCAAGAGTGGCTTTGGGACAAGTCTCTGAATGTCCTTGAGTGGCCCAGCCAGAGCCCGGACTTGAACCCGATTGAACATCTCTGGAGAGACCTGAAAATAGCTGTGCAGCGATTCTCTCCATCCAACCAGAGCTTGAGAGGATCTGCAGAGAAAAATGTTTTTTTTTTCTTTTTTTTCTGCAGAGAAGAATGTGTGAAACACTCCAAATACAGGTATCCCAAGCTTGTAGCATCATACCTAAGAGGACTCGAGGCTGTAATCGCATCAAAAGTTGCTTCAACAAAGCACTGAGTAAAGGGTCTGAATACTTATGTAAACGTGATATTTTTTGGGAATAAAAAAAGATAATCCATCCACCTGACAGGTGTGGATAATATCAAGAAGCTGATTAAACAGCATTATCATTACACAGGTGCACCTTGTGCTAGGGACAATAAAATAGCACTTTAAAATCTGCAGTTTTGCACACAACACAATGCCACAGATGTCTCAAGTTTTGAGGGAGTGTGCAAATGGCATGCTGACTGAGAATTTAATGTTTATGTCTTTACCATAAGCTGCCCCCTTGTCGTTTTATAGAATTTGGCAGTGTGCCCAACTGGCCTCACAACCACGTGTAACCACACCAGCCCAGGACCTTCACATTCGGGGGTGGGGGTGCTGAGGAGTATTTCTGTCTGTAATTAAGCCCTTTCGTGGGGGAAAAAGTCATTTTGATTGGCTTGGCCTGGCTCCCCATGGCTGCAGCCCTGCCCAGTCATGTGAAATCCATGGATTAGGGCCTAATTTTGTTTATTTCAATTGACTGATTTCCTTATATGAACTGTAACGGAGTAAAATCTTTTAAATTGTTACATGTTGTGTTTATACTTTGTTACATTGTGCATACAGTTGAAATCGGAAGTTTACATACACCTTAGCCAAATACATTTAAACTCAGTTTTTTCACAATTCCTGACATTTATCCTAGTAAAAATTCCCTGTTTTAGGTTAGTTAGGATAACCACTTTGTTTTAAGAATGTGAAATGTCAGAATAATAGTAGAAAGAATGTTTTATTTAAACTTTTTTCAACTTTCATCACATTCACAGTGGGTCAGAAATGTACATACACTCAATTAGTATATCGTAGCATTACCTTTAAATTGTTTAACTTGGGTCAAACATTTCGGGTAGCCTTCCACAAGCTTCCCACAATAAATTGGGTGAATTTTGGCCCAATCCTTCTAACAGATCTGGTGTAACCGAGTCAGGTTTGTAGGCCTCCTTGCTTGCACATGCTTTTTCAGTTCTGCCCACAAAATTTCTATAGGATTGAGGTCAGGGCTTTGTGAAGGCCACTCCAATACCCTGACTTTGTTGTCCTTAAGCCATTTTTCCACATCTTTGGAAGTATGCTTGGGGTCATTGCCCATTTGGAAGACCCATTTGCGACCAAGCTTTAGTTTCCTGACTGATATCTTCAGATGTTGCTTCAATATATCCACATTTACATTTACATTACATTTAAGTCATTTAGCAGACGCTCTTATCCAGAGCGACTTACAAATTGGTGCATTCACCTTATGATATCCAGTGGATCAGCCACTTTACAATAGTGCATCTAAATCTTTTAAGGGGGGGGGGGGTGAGAAGGATTACTTTATCCTATAATTTTACTACCTCATGATGCCATCTATTTTGTGAAGTGCACCAGTCCCTCCTGCAGCAAAGCACCCCACAACATGATGCTGCCACCCCTGTGCTTCATGGTTGGGATGGTGTTCTTCAGCTTGCAAGCCACCCCCCTTTTCCTCCAAAACATAACGCTGGTCTTTATGGCAATTATGGCCATTTTTGTTTCATCAGACCAGAGGACATTTCTCCAAAAAGTACTATCTTTGTCCCCATGTGCAGTTGCAAACCGTAGTCTGTCTTTTTTTATGGTGGTTTTGGAGCAGTGGCTTCTTCCTTGTTGAGCGGCCTTTCAGGTTATGTAGATATAGGACTCGTCTTACTGTGGATATAGATACTTTTGTACCTGTTTCCTCCAGCATCTTCACAAGGTCCATTACTGTTGTTCTGGGATTGATTTGCACAATTCGCACCAAAGTACGTTCATCTCTAGGAGACAGAATGCTGGACCATGGTCCCATGGTGTTTATACTTGCGTACTATTGCTTGTACAGATGAACGTGGTTCTTTCAGGTGTTTGGAAATTGCTACCGAGGATGAACCAGACTTGTGGAGGTCTAAAAAAAATTCTGAGGTCTTGGCTGATTTCTTTTGATTTTCCCATGATGTCAAGCAAAGAGGCACTGAGTTTGAAGGTAGGCCTTGAAATACAGCCACAGGTACACCTCTAATAGACTCAAATGATGTCAGAATCTTCTAAAGCCATGACATCATTTTATGGAATTTTCCAAGCTGTTTAAAGGCAGTCAACTTAGTGTATGTACATTTCTGACCCACTGGAATTATGATACAGTGAATTATAAGTGAAATAATCAGTCTGTAAACAATTGTTGGAAAAATGACTTGTGTCATGCACAAAGTAGATGTCCTAACCGACTTGCCAAAACTATAGTTTGTTAACAAGAAATTTGTGGAGTGGTTGAAAAAAAAGTTTTAATGACTCCAACCTAAGTGTATGTAGACTTCCAACTTCAACTGTATATAAACTATGGAAACAAATATACACTGCTCAAAAAAATAAAGGGAACACTAAAATAACACATCCTAGATCTGAATGAATGAAATATTCTTATTAAATACTTTTTTCTTCACATAGTTGAATGTGCTGACAGCAAAATCACACAAAAATGATCAATGGAAATCAAATTTATCAACCCATGGAGGTCTGGATTTGGAGTCACACTCAAAATTAAAGTGGAAAACCACACTACAGGCTGATCCAACTTTGATGTAATGTCCTTAAAACAAGTCAAAATGAGGCTCAGTAGTGTGTGTGGCCTCCACGGGCCTGTATGACCTCCCTACAACGCCTGGGCATGCTCCTGATGAGGTGGCGGATGGTCTCCTGAGGGATCTCCTCCCAGACCTGGACTAAAGCATCCGCCAACTCCTGGACAGTCTGTGGTGCAACGTGGCGTTGGTGAATGGAGCGAGACATGATGTCCCAGATGTGCTCAATTGGATTCAGGTCTGGGGAACGGGCGGGCCAGTCCATAGCATCAATGCCTTCCTCTTGCAGGAACTGCTGACACACTCCAGCCACATGAAGTCTAGCATTGTCTTGCATTAGGAGGAACCCAGGGCCAACCGCACCAGCATATGGTCTCACAAGGGGTCTGAGGATCTCATCTCGGTACCTAATGGCAGTCAGGCTACCTCTGGCGAGCACATGGAGGGCTGTGCGGCCCCCCAAAGAAATGCCACCCCACACCATGACTGACCCACCACCAAACCGGTCATGCTGGAGGATGTTGCAGGCAGCAGAACGTTCTCCACGGCGTCTCCAGACTCTGTCACGTCTGTCACATGTGCTCAGTGTGAACCTGCTTTCATCTGTGAAGAGCACAGGGCGCCAGGGGCGAATTTGCCAATCTTGTGCTGTAAGCACAACCCCCACCTGTGGACGTCGGGCCCTCATACCACCTCATGGAGTCTGTTTCTGACCGTTTGAGCAGACACATGTACATTTGTGGCCTGCTGGAGGTCATTTTGCAGGGCTCTGGCAGTGCTCCTCCTGCTCCTCCTTGCACAAAGGCAGAGGTAGCGGTCCTGCTGCTGGGTTGTTGCCCTCCTATGGCCTCCTCCACGTCTCCTGATGTACTGGCCTGTCTCCTGGTAGCGCCTCCATGCTCTGGACACTACGCTGACAGACACAGCAAACCTTCTTGCCACAGCTCGCATTGATGTCCCATCCTGGATGAGCTGCACTACCTGAGCCACTTGTGTGGGTTGTAGACTTTGTCTCATGCTACCACTAGAGAGAAAACACCGCCAGCATTCAAAAGTGACCAAAACATCAGCCAGGAAGCATAGGAACTGAGAAGTGGTCTGTGGTTATCACCTGCAGAACCACTCCTTTATTGGGGGGGTGTTTCTAATTGCCTATAATTTCCACCTGTTGTCTAGTCCATTTGCACAACAGCATGTGCAATTTGTCAATCAGTGTTGCTTCCTAAGTGGACAGTTTGATTTCACAGAAGTGTGATTGACTTGGAGTTACATTGTGTTGTTTAAGTGTTCCCTTTATTTTTTTGAGCAGTGTATATATGCACATCCAACTTATCAGGTACAGGACAGAAGAACATATCAAAGACAAAAGTAATGTGTGCAACTCTGGTTTGCTCCAATGGTGATTTAATCAGATGCACAATAAAGACAAAGTTTCAATCAGAGTTGGATCTTCGTCAGATTGACCCGAGTTGCGGACATTCCCTTTTTCTTGCATATATGAACTACACATTGACACATCCAGCCCAAAACGGGATGTTTAAAAAATACTTACGTAGTGGCCAAAGTCCCGAAACATCTCTTTCATCGTTTATTTTACACGAGTGCAAAATGTGACAAGCAACCAAATAAACCAGAATTCAGTAATAGACACTATAGTTACACTACATCTCAGTGATCACATTATACCCAGCTCTACATCTGTTTCTGCTTTCCTAGTAAAGGCAGCAATAATTGGCACATGATGGTATGAAAAAAGTGATTACACAGCAGTTAATTTCCCTGGCTTAAATGCAGTTCAAAAATGACAGGGTAGATGGTGTCCCTCTATCACAATTTGTCACAAACAGAAACAAAATATATTATATATTTTCTAATGACATGTAACCAACTTAAATATCAAACTGATCTGCAGATATCACTGAAAACACATTGTTAATACTACATAGCTTATTTACAATATTTCAACTTATCAAACTTTGTCATTAAGCTAAACATAACAGCAGACATGTCTTAAAATTTAGAACATTGAGACCAAATTACACTACATAATTCAACATTTAAACCGATCAAACAATTGCTGTACAAATGTTGTCTTCAGTGAGTTGAAAGGAACAATAATACGAACCTCAGAAACTATAAAAGGTTCTACTCAAACCATTTACAATACTGCAAATGTTTTTTGGGGGGGTTAACATTGTAGAGCTCTGCTGAATTATACACTCTAATCCATGCTGGGAAAATTAATGAGAATACCACAACCCTCCAAGTTAGTGGGAGTCAACCTTATCCTCCAATTTGTCTGTGACATGTTAGATACAAAGGATTTCAAAGCGCCAAAGTCTAGAGTTTGAAGTTCCTGCTCCAAAGTCAGTTGTGTCTTTGAAAAAAGAATTCAGTTCGTCGGGAGACCCAACAGAGGACTGCTGAGCAAATACTTCAAACACGCAAATGCAAGAGATGGTCCTTGAAGTGTCAGAGCCAGCCATGACGTGCACGATTCCTGGGTTCCCTCCTGAAGTCGTACATTAATCAGCTCCTATTTGAAACTCACATGAATCAGAGAGAGCGGAGAACATACTTCAGCGGCCAGAGAAGAGCTCAGTCACTGCTACGATAGAGACCGAATCAGGATCTGGAAAATTACCAAAATAAAAATTGCATCACTACCTGCCTTGTCTGAAATGGTTCAGCAGACAGGCTTTTTCCCCATCGTATCATGATTAGCAAGGCAGAAACAAAAATCATCTCATCACATAAGGTTATTCAAATCTTCATTCTGTCCCCTTCTTGATCTTACCTGCAGGAATTACTCATTAAATGAACTGTCCAGTGAAAATCTAACTTTTAAAAGTTCATAATCTGTTAACTTGCACCCAAATAATGTTCTGATGAACGCATCAATTGGAGAAAAACACTTCAAACTTGTATTTCAAACAGACCGCTTAAAACATGCTTGCCATTTCCTCATAGATGATGATGTCATCCTCCTCAGCTGGCCAATCGACTATCTACTCGCATTAGTATTTTTAACTCACCATTCTATTGTTGGTGTACGCTGACACCATTCCAACACATAAAAACTGCATAATTAAACATTTTTGGAAGGAAAACTTTCACAAATGTTGTAATTAATTATATATAGATCATATTTCATAGAAATCTGGAAACACTGGACAGTTACTTTAAAACCAGGACTAAAGTAAAGAGTTCATCTTAAAAAGGAAATGAAAGAAGATGGAAATGAACCACATGGACAGATGCCAGGTCTGACAGTGGGATATGCGGTGGCAGTATTGTCCTGGGTGTGGTGAGGAAACAAAGACATGGATACTCGTGGTGGTGGGCGACTCCTTAGAATTCGTCATCAGAGATAATCAGCAGGACTTTGTCAGATTTCTTGGAGCTCTTGCTGCTGCTGCCGCCTGTGCCTGCCTTGCCGTTGTTCTGGCTGGGCTGTACCACCTCCTGGGTGGACTGCTGGGTGTACTGCTGGTAGGCTGGGGAGAAGTTGTGGATGGCATCCTGGACCATGTCCCCAGGGTTCATCGTCTCCTTCAGACCACTGGAGATGCTCTGCATGGGGGCGATGTTGTCTAGAAGAACACAAGACACATTTTGACATGGTCATTTAACTTGTTTATAGGACATAACTTTGATCTGAATATCAAACCACAGAAAATACAAGATACAACATGAGAAATACTAGAGTAGTTACGCTTCTGAAAACTAAATTAATCCGTTTTTGAAGACAAGGTGCTAACAGACTCATTAGGAAAAACTCCCTAGTCCAGAATTACAGTCGATACGAATCTCACTAACGCAAATTCATTGGTTTTAAGTCTGTGCTCAGTCCTTGTGTCCAGTGTCCCACCACATGAGGACCTCTTGTTAGTGTTCCTCTATTCTCAGTGTTGATGGATGAGAGCCTAGAGAGATGACAGGGAGTCTGCAGCAATTCAGTGGGAGTGAGGAAGATGCTTCCTGTCCTCTGTCTACCTTCCCAGTCACTTCCCCGGCTGAGCTCCTCCAGCTGTGGGCCAGGCTGATACTTGACCCTATAATACCAGGGTGTCTCATCCAACGTCCTGGGAGCAGTCCGGTGCAGACAGAACCAACGCAGCCTTCTGTTTCAGGGTCAGGGACAGTGCAGTCTAGGCCAGGTCTCTGAAGGGAAGGCGGCATGGCGGAGGGTTCCGCTGTGCTTCAGGGTCAGGGACAGTGCAGTCTAGGCCAGGTCTCTGGAGGGAAGGCGGCATGGCGGAGGGTTCCGCTGTGCTTCAGGGTCAGAGTCGTGGTTAGGCATGCTCTCCTGAGCTTCTCCTCACAGCTGGCCTGTTTTGCAACAAGGGCTGTGGCTGGCCTCAGTCAAGGTTGGAGGACAGCCTGGAGGTATATAAAGCCTCCCAAACCTCCACAGACACTGAAAACACCTTCACACATGGATGACCTTCTGACACTTCCCAGCCCAGTGAGGGTTGGACGGGGCTGTGACTCTACAACTCTCAGCAGCTATATCAAAAGGATAAACTAGTCTTAATGGGAATCCTTCTGGTTCAGGTAATGTTTATGCAGTCCAGTCACATACTATAGCACTGAATTATGACCTTTGAATTGGTGCTTTGGTAAGAAAGAACAACTCCGTGGGGCATATACAAAATGTAGCCCCAACACCATGCATCCCTTTGAGAGGGACAATTTACTTTCAAACCCATACTTTTGGAGACCCCTCAGAGAATAATCTGGCTTCAGCTGCATTACATTTACAAGTTTAGACCACAATAAAAAACTAATTTGCTGCTTAACTTTCTGCAGCTATGTTATCATTAGTTTTAAATTAATATCAACTATAGAAAATGAATAATACATTTTGTGCACGAGCATGAATGCCGAACATGGGAGAAATCCTCAATTCATTTTGATCACTTGGCAAGATGGAGAAAGAATACTTTTACCGGTCAAATGTAATGGACATGGAAACATTTCACACTTAATCAGCATTTAGCAATTCCTTTTCTTTCTGCACGTTTGTCTCCTATAGCCCAAGGCCTCAGCAGGACTGCTGTTGCAGGAGGGAACAAGGTGAGATGATTGATATCTCCGCAGAAGGCTTTTCCCTTGGTCTCCATTTGTCTTCTGCTCATGTGAAAGGTATTGACGTCAGTGTGGTACCGCTAGTTCCTGCGATTAAGCGTATCGAGGCTATGAAATGCTCTTTCTATAGTGTGCTGGGCTAGCAACTTTCCTATGAGCAGTGAGTAATGATGAACACCCTGAAGACCATTCCTCTGCTGACCTCAGGCCTGCCTGGTTCACACTGTTCACTCTGGCCACTTCTCTCTGATGCGTTTCCCATTCCCTGTTTACAGCCAGGGAATGGGACTGAAAACTGCATTGTCACCTACAGGTAACTTCTAAACTACAGGAAACACTTGAGTAAATGGGGGATACAAAGTATATTGAAAGCAGTTGCTTCCACACAGGTGTGGTTCCTAAGATAACTTATTAATTATCATCCCATTATTTTGTCTACCATGGCTCGGTGACTTTGAAAAAGGGGTCTCAAAGGAGCATAAAGGGTTTAAAAGTGTGTGGGGTGACTATATCACAACCCAATTGAATACTTACGGGAAATTCTGCAGCAGACAGTGTGAGCCATATGTTTGGAACATCGAATTGCGAAGGAAATCACAGTATAGCGTCGCAATACATACATAATCGTGAGAATCGCAATGCATACAGTATCGGCACCCAAGTAGGTTGATAGTATCGTATCTGGCAATTCCCAGCCCTCCTAATGACCATTTCATCAGCTCCAACAGATACAGTTGAAGTCGGAAGTCTACAAAAGCCTTAGCCAAACACATTTAAACTCAGTTTTTCTCAATTCCTGATATTTAATCCTAGTAAGAACTCCATGTCTTAGGTCAGATAGGATCCCCACTTCATTTTAAGAATGTGAAATGTCAGAATAATAGTAGAGATAATGATTGATTTCAGCTTTTATTTCTTTCATCACATTCCCAGTGGGTCAGAAGTTTACGTACACTCAATTAGTATTTGGTAGCATTGCCTTTAAATTGTTTAACTTGGGTCTAACGTTCTGGGTAGCCTTCCACAAGCTTCCCACAATAAGTTGGGTGAATTTTGGCCCATTCCTCCTGACAGAGCTGGTGTAACTGAGTCAGGTTTGTAGGCCTCCTTGCTCGCACACATTTTTCAGTTGCCTGGTCAGCTGCATGGTCCCATGGTGTTTATACTTCAATACTATTGCTTGTACATATGAAAGTGGTACCTTCAGGCGTTTGGAAATTGCTCTCATGGATGATCCAGACTTGTGGAGGTCTACAATTTATTTTCTGATGTCTTGGCTGATTTCTTTTGATTTTCTCATGATATCATGCAAAGAGGCACTGAGTTTGAAGGTAGGCCTTAAAATACATCCACAGGTACACCTCCAATTGACTCAAATTATGCCAATTAGCCTATCAGAAGCTTCTAAAGCCATGACATCATTTTCTGGAATTTTCCAAGCTGTTTAAAAGGCACAGTCAACTTAGTTTATGTAAACTTTGTCGTAGCAGAATCAGAATTAGTTAGGTAACATTGATAAATAAGATGTTTTATCTACTTTCATAAATATGCTTATGTGGGAAAGTCACTTGGGGCCCAGAGAGGGGAGAGGTCGGGCTTGTCTTCATATGTGAACGTATCTTTTAAACCATGTGAAGGGATGATCGAGGGGGAACCAATTATCTCTTGGCTCCACAATGTCTGTGTGCTAGTCACTCCCTACTTTTCCCATTTGGGGGAAGAGTATGGCCGTGTCTGGAACCATTGTATGTCCCCTCTGATGTTGCCCTTATCTTGACCTAGAGGCTCACTCTCCTCTCCGTGAGCTTGTCCAGGAGGGGTTGTATTTGAGATGGGAGTATCTAGAATTGACAATTGATATATGCCATTGGATGAGGTAATGTTTTGGTAGTATGGTGTACCAAGAACGAGATAAGAACTTTGTTTAGGAGACCAAGCTGAATGATAATTTATAGCTAATGCTGTCTGTCTATGGGATACTCCTCTCTCAAGTAAAAGTCTTCCTTTGTGCAGTTTTCCTAAGACATGTGGTTCGTCATTGCAAGTGGGGTGGATCTTTGCTATAAAAGATCTCAGTTGCCATTTTGTAAGCACTCTCAGAATTCATTTATAGACACTGAATTGATCTGAAAGTCAAAGGGCTATGGTGAAGCTCATATTATTAAAATATGGAGTTTAAAGTATAACTCTGACTTGTGTGTGGTTTGTAAACTCTCCTTTCACTTAGTAAAACAGGAAATTACCACGACAACTTCTGACCCACTGGAATTGATACAATATATTAGAAGTGAAATAATCTGTCTGTAAACAATTGTTGGAAAAATTACTTGTGTCATGCACAAAGTAGATGTCCTAACCAACTTGCCAAAACTATAGTTTGTTAACAAGAAATTTGTGGAGTGGTTGAAAAACTAGTTTTAATGACTCCAACCTAAGTGCATGTAAACGTCCGACTTCAACTGTACCTCCCCTCTCTATGGTGTAGAAGTGCAGTTACCGTGTGTCCCTGGCAGTTCGTTCTCCTTCTCCCGGTACACGGTGCAGGTGAAGGCGTAACGCAGGGCGATAGCAGCGAAGAACATCTCGATGCAGGTGATGAAGTTCTGCCAGCCTGCTGCCACTGTGCCGGCCCCCACCTCCTGGCCGTCGATAAACAGGGCGTTAGGGATGACCCCACAGCGCTCCAGGATTGCCAGCACCATACCTAAATGACAAAAGACAACACCTGCATGTGCTACTCCAGTCTAATGTATCAATTACAATGTATTTTGTAGACTTTTCCAACCCCATCAGGGTTTGAATATGTTGATATTAAGTCAAGGGACCAACGTACCCTGCCAGAAGGACAGGAAGATGACAGATTTGATGGTGAGGAATTTGAGCACAGGTTCATAAGGCCTCAGCAGGTCACTGGTAGCGAAGAAGAAGAGGAAGAGAGCGTACAGGGCCAGGCTGACAGAGATGTTGTAGATGATGGTGATGTAGAGGTATCCTCCATTCACACTGCAGAAGGGAACAGGATCAATACAGACATGTTAGTGGGGATCTATGTACATTCACTTTCTGAATTTCCATCCAAATGTGTGTATTACTCAATACTCGTATTGTAAATATCAATGTCTAATACTTTCATGTGAAATGTAAACAGCAAAACCACACAATGAGTAGTGCGAGCATGCGAAGGGAAGTTGAATGGGTGAAATGGAATGAAAAGGTTGTGCTCACTTAAAGTCTCCATCATGATATTTGCCAAAGGCCTGCAGGAGGATGGTGATGATGGCCATGATGGGTTTGACGACACAGAACTGAAGAGTGGCCTGCATGACATCAATACAGTATGGGACATGCATTGAACACAGACACAAAACAAGGAACAATGCAGGTGACAGCTACTTCATGCTGGTTATTGGGTTTGAAAGGTAGCCAACTGTACATCTTCAAACACTGAGTAATCTATGAAATGAATTAACATTTTGTGGAAATTGTGTGTCTATCAATTTGCTATGTATTTTGTTAATATACTATGTTAAAAATATAAATATCCATGTGCTGCTTATGCATGTGCAAAATATATATATAAAAAAATATATATATGCAAAATATGCATATGCTCGTGCTGCTAGGCGACCTAAACTGGAACATGCTTAACACCCCAGCCATCCTACAATCTAAGCTTGATGCCCTTAATCTCACAGAAATGATCAATGAACCTACCGGGTACCACCCCAAAGCCGTAAACACGGGCACCCTCATAGATATCATCCTAACCAACTTGCCCTCTAAACACACCTCTGCTGTTTTCAACCAAGATCTCAGCGATCACTGCCTCATTGCCTGCATCCGTAATGGGTCAGCGGTCATTGGCCTGGCCAAGGCTTTCGACTGTCAATCACCACATCCTCAACGGCAGACTCGACAGCCTTGGTTTCTCAAATGATTGCTCGCCTGGTTTACCAACTACTTCTCTGATAGAGTTCAGTGTGTCAAATCGGAGGGCCTGTTATCTGGACCGCTGGCAGTCTCTATGGGGGTGCCACAGGGTTAAATTCTTGGACCGACTCTCTTCTCTGTATACATCAATGATGTCGCTCTTGCTGCTGGTGAGTCTCTGATCCACCTCTACGCAGACGACACCATTCTGTATACTTCTGGCCCTTCTTTGGACACTGTGTTAACAACCCTCCAGGCGAGCTTCAATGCCATACAACTCTCCTTCCGTGGCCTCCAATTGCTCTTAAATACAAGTAAAACTAAATGCATGCTCTTCAACCGATCGCTGCCTGCACCTGCCCGCCCGTCCAACATCACTACTCTGGACGGTTCTGCTACAAATACCTAGGTGTCTGGTTAGACTGTAAACTCTCCTTCCAGACTCACATCAAACATCTCCAATCCAAAGTTAAATCTAGAATTGGCTTCTTATATCGCAACAAAGCATCCTTCACTCATGCTGCCAAACATACCATCGTAAAACTGACCATCCTACCGATCCTCGACTTCGGTGATGTCATTTACAAAATAGCCTCCAATACCCTACTCAATAAATTGGATGCAGTCTATCGCAATGCCATCCGTTTTGTCACCAAAGCCCCATATACTACCCACCACTGCGACCTGTACGCTCTCGTTGGCTGGCCCTCGCTTCATACTCGTCGCCAAACCCACTGGCTACAAGTCCCCCTTATCTCAGCTCGATGGTCACCATAGCAGCACCCATCTGTAGCACGCGCTCCAACAGGTATATCTCTCTGGTCACCCCCAAAACCAATTCTTCCTTTGGCCACCTCTCCTTCCAGTTCTCTGCTGCCAATGACTGGAACTAACTACAAAAATCTCTGAAACTGGAAACACTTAGTGGGGCAAAAAAGTATTTAGTCAGCCACCAATTGTGCAAGTTCTCCCACTTAAAAAGATGAGAGAGGCCTGTAATTTTCATAGGTACACTTCAACTATGACGGACAAAATTAGTAAAAATATTCCAGAAAATCACATTGTAGGATTTTTTATGAATTTATTTGCAAATTATTGTGGAAAATAAGTATTTGGTCACCTACAAACAAGCAAGATTTCTGGCTCTCACAGACCTGTAACAACTTCTTTAAAAGGCTCCTCTGTCCTCCACTCGTTACCTGTATTAATGGCACCTGTTTGAACTTGTTATCAGTATAAAAGACACCTGTCCACAACCTCAAACAGTCACACTCCAAACTCCACTATGGCCAAGACCAAAGAGCTGTCAAAGGAGACCTGCACCAGGCTGGGAAGACTGAATCTGCAATAGGTAAGCAGCTTGGTTTGAAGAAATCAACTGTGGGAGCAATTATTAGGAAATGGAAGACATACAAGACCACTGATAATCTCCCTCGATCTGGGGCTCCACGCAAGATCTCACCCCGTGGGGTCAAAATGATCACAAGAACGTTGAGCAAAAATCCCAGAACCACACAGGGGGACCTAGTGAATGACCTGCAGAGAGCTGGGACCAAAGTAACAAAGCCTACCATCAGTAACACACCACGCCGCCAGGGACTCAAATCCTGCAGTGCCAGATGTGTCCCCCTGCTTAAGTCAGTACATTTACATTTAAGTCATTTAGCAGACGCTCTTATCCAGAGCGACTTACAAATTGGTGCGTTCACCTTAAGACATCCAGTGGAACAGCCACTTTACAATAGTGCATCTAAATCTTTTGAACTGTGAGAGGTGAGCCGTCCTCAGGAAAGGAGCTTATCAAGGCATCAAGCTCATTGATGAACTCTCCGAGGGAACCTGGAGGGCGATAAATGATAAGGATGTTAAGCTTGAAAGGGCTGGTAACTGTGACAGCATGGAATTCAAAGGCGATAGACAGATGGGTAAGGGGAGAAAGAGAGAATGACCACTTGGGAGAGATGAGGATCCCGGTGCCACCACCCCGCTGACCAAAAGCTCTCGGGGTGTGCGAGAACACGTGGGCGGACGAAGAGAGAGCAGTAGGAGTAGCAGTGTTATCTGTGGTGATCCATGTTTCCGTCAGTGCCAAGAAGTCGAGGGACTGGAGGGAGGCATAGGCTGAGATGAACTCTGCCTTGTTGGCCGCAGATCGGCAGTTCCAGAGGCTACCGGAGACCTGGAACTCCACGTGGGTCGTGCGCGCTGGGACCACCAGATTAGAGTGGCCGCGGCCACGCGGTGTGGAGCGTTTGTATGGTCTGTGCAGAGAGGAGAGAACAGGGATAGACAGACACATAGTTGACAGGCTACAGAAGAGGCTACGCTAATGCAAAGGAGATTGGAATGACAAGTGGACTACACGTCTCGAATGTTCAGAAAGTTAAGCTTACGTAGCAGGAATCTTATTGACTAAAATAATTCAAATGATACAGTACTGCTGAAGTAGGCTAGCTGGCAGTGGCTGCGTTGTTGTTGTTCTATCTCTCTATAGTGCTGTTTCTTGTATTATGGTCTCTTGTTTCTTTAGAGGTTTCACTTTGTTGTCCTTTTTCTTTTCCTTTTTCTTCTGTCCTTATTTTGTCTTCCTTTCTTCTGTTAACTAGATATTTTTTGTTGTTATTCTTTGTAAGCTAGCTAGCTTCTTCCAGGAGAGTCCCTAGCAACTGCTTAGCAACAAGTAAACAATTCAGCTAGCAATTCAGCTAGCTAAGATAACTGTACAATTTTATGAAAAATAGTTACTTCTTCAAAAGCCTGTCTTTTTGGTTTGTTCCTTGTTTTGTCTTCTATTGAGTCTTGCAGTTTTCTCTTGATTTTTTCGATGTACTTCACTCTAAAAAAACATTTAAATCTCAATATATACAGGAGCTAATTTTTCAGCAGCAAGTACATGTCCAGGCCTCTGAAGTTTGCTAGAGAGCATTTGGATGATCCAGAAGATTGGGAGAATGTCATATGGTCAGATGAAACCAAAATATAACTCAACTTGTCGTGTTTGGAGGACATGTTTGGAAGAATGCTGAGTTGCATCCAAAGAACACCATACCTACTATGAAGCATGGGGGTGGAAACATCAGGCTTTGGGGCTGTTTTTCTGCAAAGGGACCAGGACGACTGAATGGGGCCATGTATCGTGAGATTTTGAGTGGAAACCTCCTTCCATCAGCAAGGGCATTGAAGATGAAACGTGGCTGGGTCTTTCAGCATGACAATGATCCCAAACACACCGCCCGGGCAACGAAGGAGTGGCTTCGTAAGAAGCATTTCAAGGTCCTGGAGTGGCCTAGCCAGTCTCCAGATCTCAACCCCATAGAAAATCTTTGGAGGGAGTTGAAAGTCCGTGTTGCCCAGCATCAGCCCCAAAACATCACTGTTCTAGAGGAGATCTGCATGGAGGAATGGGCCAAAATACCAGCAACAATGTCTGAAAACCTTGTGAAGACTTACAGAAAACATTTGACCTCTGTCATTGCCAACAAAGGGTATATAACAAAGTATTGAGATAAACTTTTGTTATTGACAAAATACGTATTTTCCACCATAATTGGCAAATAAATAAATTAAAAATCTAAATGAATTAAAAATCCAACAATGTGATTTTCTGGATTTTTTTCCCCTCATTTTGTCTGTCATAGTTGAAGTGTACCTATGATGAAAGTTACAGGCCTCTCATCTTTTTAAGTGGGAGAACTTGCACAATTGGTGGCTGACTAAAACTATTTTTTGCCCCACTGTATCTCCCCCACTAGCTTTAAGCACCAGCTGTCAGAGCAGCTCACAGATTACTGCACCTGTACATAGCCCATCTATATTTAGCCCAAACAACTACCTCTCCCCCTACTGTATTTATTTATTTTGCACCCCATTATTTCCCTCTACCTTGCACATTCTTCCACTGCAAATGTACCATTCCATTGTTTTACTTGCTATATTGTATTTACTTCGCCACAATGGCCTTTTTTTATTTTTGCCTTTACCTCCGTCATCTCATTTGCTCACATTGTATATAGACCTATTTTTCTACTGTATGTTTGTTTTACTCCATGTGTAACTCTGTGTTGTTGTATGTGTCGAACTGCTTTGCTTTATCTTGGCCAGGTCGCAATTGTAAATGAGGACTTGTTCTCAACTTGCCTACCTGGTTAAATAAAAGGTGAAATAAACATAAAACATGTATCGACATTATGCCAAAACAATGTACTGTCTGAAGTAATGTTAA